>NC_052315.1:34790551-34823051 GCF_016432855.1 Salvelinus namaycush
TCCAAATTTTAGATTTTTGGTTCCAACCACCGTGTCTTTGTGAGATGCAGAGTAGCTGAACGGATGATCTCCACATGTGTAGTTCCCACCGTGAAGCATGGAGGAAGAGGTGTGATGGTGTGGGGGTCCTTTACTGGTGACACTTTCTGTGATATATTTAGAATTCAAGGCACACTTAACCAGCTTGGCTACCACAGCATTCTGCTGCGATACGTTATCCTATCTGGTTTGTGCCTAGTGGGACTATCATTTGTTTTTCAACAGGACAATGACCCAACACACCTCCAGGCTGTGTAGGGGCTATTTGACCAAGAAGGAGAGTGATGGAGTGCTGCATCAGATGGCTTGGCCTCCACAATCACCCGACCTCAACCCAATTGAGATGGTTTGGGATGAGTTGGACCGCAGAGTGAAGGAAAAGCAGCCAACAAGTGCACATGTGGGAACTCCTTCAAGATTGTTGGAAAGCATTCCAGGTGAAGCTGGAAGCTGTTAATTGAATGCATTCCAGGTGACTACCTCATGAAGCTGGTTGGGAAAATGCCAAGAGTATGCAAAGCTGTCATCAAGGCAAAAGTGGCTACTTTGAAGAATCTAAAATCTAAAATATATTTTGATTAATTTAACACTTTTTTGGGTACTACATGATTCCATATGTGTTATTTCATAGTTTTGATGTCTTCACTATTATTCTACAATGTAGAAAATAGTAAACATAAAGAAAAACCCTTGAATGAGTAGACGTGTCCAAACTTTTGACTGGTACTGTTCTGCCTGCAGTTATGGAACCCCTACCTGTCCCAGACCTGCTGTTTTCAACTCTTAATGATCGGCTATGAAAAGCCAACTGACATTTATTCCTGATTATTATTTGACCATGCTTGTCATTTATAAACATTTTGAACATCTTGGCTCTCTCTAATTCTCTCCTTCTCTCTTTCTTTCTCTCTCTCGGAGGAACTGAGCCCTAGGACCATACGTCAGGACTACCGGGCATGATGACTCCTTGCTGTCCCCAGTCCACCTGGCCTTGCTGCTGTCCCAGTTTCAACTGTTCTGCCTGCGGTTATGGAACCCCTACCTGTCCCAGACCTGCTGTTTTCAACTCTTAATTATCGGCTATGAAAAGCCAACTGACATTTATTCCTGATTATTATTTGACCATGCGTGTCATTTATGAACATTTTGAACATCTTGGCCATGTTCTGTTATAATCTCCACCCGGCACAGCCAGAAGAGGACTGGCCACCCCTCATAGCCTGGTTCCTCTCTAGGTTTCTTCCTAGGTTTTGGCCTTTCTAGGGAGTTTTTCCTAGCCACCGTGCTTCTACACCTGCATTGCTTGCTGTTTGGGGTTTTAGGCTGAGTTTCTGTACAGCACTTCGAGATATTAGCTGATGTACGAAGGGCTATATAAAATAAACTTGATTGATTGATACTGTATGTGGACACCTCTTCAAATAAGTGGATTGTACTATTTCAGCCACAATAGTTGCTGACAGGTGTATAAAATTGATCACACAGCCATGCAATCTCTATAGACAAACATTGGCAGCAGAATGGCCTTACTGAAGAGCTCAGTGACTTTCAACGTGGCACCATCATAGGATTCCACCTTTCTAGGCCATACAAGCTCACAGAATGGGACCGCCGAGTGCTGAAGCGCATAGCGTGTAAAAAGCGTCTGTCCTCGGTTGTAACACTCACTAGCGAGTTCCAAACCGCCTCTGGAAGCGACATAACTGTTCGTCGGGAGCTTCATGAAACGGGTTATCATGGCCGAGCAGCCGTACACAAGCCTAAGATCACCATGTGCAATGCCAAGCGTCTGCTGGAGTGGTGTAGAGCTCGCCACCATTGGACTCTGGAGCAGTGGAAACGCATTCTCTGGCATGATGAATCACACTTCACCATCTGGCATTCCGACAGACTAATCAGGGTTTGGCGGATGCCAGGAGAACACTACCTGCCCGAATGCATAGTGCCAACCGTAAAGACTGGTGGAGGAATAATGGTCTGGGGCTGTTTTTCATGGTTCGGGGTAGGCCCGTTGGGCCAGTAACCGTAAGATTGCTGGATCTAATCCCTGAGCTGACAAGGTAAAAATCTGTTGTTCTGCCCCTGAGCAAGGCAGTTAACCCATTGTTCCCCGGGCGCCAAAGACGTGGATGTCGATTAAGGCAGCCCCCCGCACTTCTCTGATTCAGAGGGGTTGGGTTAAAAGCGGAAGACACATTTCAGTTGAAGGCATTCAGTTTTACAACTGACTAGGTATCCGTCTTTCCCTTTCCCTTTGTTCCAGTGAAGGGAAATCTTAAAGCTACAGCATACAATGACATTCTAGACGATTCTGTGCTTCCAACTTTGTGGCAACAGTGACCTGGCCTGCACAGATGAATTGAAACACCGACTGCGAGCCAGGTCTAATCGCCCAACATCAGTACCCAACCTCACTAATGCTCTTGTGGCTGAATGGAAGCAAGTCCCAGCAGCAATGTTCTACCATCTAGTGGGAAGCCTTCCCAGAAGAGTGGAGGCTGTTCTATTAGCAAAGCAGGGACCAACACCATATTAATGCCCATGATTTAATGCCCAGGAGCAGGTGTGCACATACTTTTTTCTCATCTCATAGTATTTCATATAGAAGTGTGTAAATACACTGGTCCAAAGCAGATAAACTGAAGGGAAAAGGTGAGGCGGAGGTCTGATGAATGAAGGTTTGAATTAGAGTGCAATAGAGCCAGATGGTGCAAGTGGAGGGGTATTAGGGAGAGAGAGAGAGAGAGAGAGAGAGAGAGAGAGAGAGAGAGAGAGAGAGAGAGAGAGAGAGAGAGAGAGAGAGAGAGAGAGAGAGAGAGAGAGAGAGAGAGAGACGGTACTTTGTTTCCGTGGAGTGGAAGCTTATTATCTTAATATGCATTATTTTATTCCCTTCATAAAACACTGGCAGAGAAAAGTGTGTCACCCATTCTTGTAATAGCTATTCACAGCTCCCTCATTCTATTACAGAAGATACAACACTTAGTTAAAAACCCCCCAAAACACTTCATTCTCTCTGCTGCTAATTAAATGAGTGTCTGAGATCTGATGAGGCCCATTGGAACAGCAGCAGTCTGGTCCTTCCCCATTATGAGCGAGACTAGGATTTAATATACATATTAAATAGAGTTAATACATGGCATTACATTGTGATTCTTAGTTCATATGAAGCCAACCTCCCATTGGGGCTATAATGAGAGATTATGAAGCACAAGCTCAGTAATGGTGGATTCCTTACATGTAGTTAATGTGGGTTTATTGAAGTTACATTGAGTTTATCTGCCATAATAAAGTGTACTGTGAAGTGAACACACAGTATTGTCAGATGAATCGTCAGTGATTCTCCCACACAGACACACACCTCTCTCACGCCCCTTCCAGAGCAACGGAACAACACAACTACAGATGTAGATTAGAAAACATGAACATTACAGGACAATAAATACTTCAAAATGAAGCAGTGCTCATACGATCAGGAGAACCCGGTCACGGATGTAATCATTTGTAAAGTCACAGCAACAGTAAATCACAGGCCAGCCCTGAAAAGAACACTTTTACCCAGGATACATCAGTGCTCTCCTGCGGTGAACTCAGAAAGGTCACATTGTCTCTCATTAACACTATGGGTATTTGGGATAAAGCCGCTCATAGTTTCTGATAAACCCACCCACAGTTTCTGAGAGGACACAGATTGGACAGGCAAGTTTTTTGACAGTCCGGGAGCCCTTCTATTTGAGCAGGCCCAGACTGAATCAGTGAAGTGAAACAACAGTGAAACGAAGGGATAGACTGTGTGGATTCCAGGCTAGAGAAAATATCATGACCTAGAAGATCTGTAGGACTACATATGGCTTCCAGAAAATGTTAAAACAATGGAATCTTAGATTCCTGCTTTGTATGGTCCATCCATTCTCAGCAACAATATGAATCATATACATTATTGAAAAATAATAATTACATTATTGCTAATTGCATTATTAGAAGGAAATACCATGTGCATTAGTATTATAGCTATTACTGTGTAGTAAAAATCTACTTGCATAAAGAAATATCATGTTGATTATACAAACAAGAGGGTCTAAATTACATTGTTTAAAAATGTGTTTGACTGTTTCATAAGACACTTCATTTACAGAGATTTATCGCAATTACACTTTACAGTTCTTCTGCTAACTAATGATGACTAGCTATGTGTTTACACAACAGCAGCACAGTGGTATCAGAAAGGACAGCTCTCCTCTCTGATATTTATTCAACCCATCAGAGACTCCTCCTCAGAGAGAGCCTCCTCTGTTTGGTGTTTTAATGAATAAAACAGTGTGTTTATCCTCTGTGTTTAGCGTTAAGTCCCCATGAACAGTCACAGGGACCAGGAGAATATGTACTTGTTTTGAGGCACAGGGGACTTGGTGCTGTGCTGCTGGAGGCTTCGTACTTCTAGATGTTGCTTCCTCGTGAGAATCGCTCCACAGAGAGACACGTTATTTACTCTCCTCTCCTCCGAGGAGTAGCCTGTTCTGTTCATTAGAAGGGGAACAGGCTCTACTGGGGATTCCTCCATATCAGAGCAAAGAGACAGAGAAGTATTTTATGGCCTGAAGGCTGACATTGTGTGTTATGTAGAGTTATGAAGAGCTTATAGTGAAAGTGGCATATATGACATAAAAGTCCTGGTCCTATGTTTGCCTTGTTTTTCTTCTTTCGTCTGTTTAAAATAAGAAATGATCACTTTACCTGCTCTCACATCCAGACTCGAGGATGTGTGGAATTTAGGCAGAACCTGTAGGGGGGAGCAAGTCAAGTCCAAAAAACATGTTTTCACCAAGTCAAATGAATTTATTGTGTGAGAGGTTTTATGATGCTTGTATTTTAACTAGGGATGGGCAACTGGCGGCCATGCGGATCAATTTTCTTTTTTTAGGTACTCGGTCGGGGTCTCAACTTACTGAATAGTAGAATACACAAGGTGCAATTTCTACATTTGGTTGTGCATCAGCAGTTTTTCTCTTGTTACGTCAGTCACTGATAGTCATTCAATTAGGCCATGTCAGCTAAACATTTTTAGATAAGTAAGTTAGTCTAGTGGCCAGCTATCTAAACTGGTAACAATCGTGGGCCAGCTCTAAATGCATGTGTGGGTGTAGATGTATGCAGACTCGCAAGCCTCTGCGGCCCATCATGATGAGGTCAGATCTTTTGTGACCTCCAACCCCATAAAAGTTGCCCATCCCTGCTACAACATTTTTACTAAATGAAATGCTATTTGGAGAACAGCAAAAACAAACTAAAAGGAGCCCAGCAATTATCACTTTGGCTGCTGTAGGTTAATTCACCTCAGTCGATCTACAAACACACTGATCAAAAATATTAATGCAATATGCAGCAATTTCAAAGATTTTACTGAGTTATTGTTTATATAAGGAAAGAAGTCACTTGCAATAAATACATTAGGCCCTACTCTATGGATTTCACATGACAGGGAATACAGATATGCATCTGTTGGTCACAGATACCTTAAAAAAAAGGTGGGAGCGTGGATCAGAAAACCAGTCAGTATCTGGTGTGACCACCATTTGCCTCATGCAGCGCCACACATTTCTTTCACATAGAGTTGATCAGGCTGTTGATTGTGGCCTGTGGAATGTTCTCTCACTCCTCTTCAATGGCTGTGTGAAGTTGCTGGATATTGGCGGGAACTGGAAAACGCTTCCATTTTCAGCTTCCAGTAATTGTAAACAGATCCTTGTGACATGGGGCTGTGCATTATTATGCTGAAACATGAGGTTATGGAGGCAGATGAATGACACGACAATGGGCCTCAGGATCTCGTCACGGTATCACTGTGCATTCAAATTGCCATCGATAAAATGCAATTGTGTTCGTTGTCCATAGCTTATGCCTGCCCATACCATAATCCCATTGCCACCATGGGGCACTCTGTTCACAACGTTGACATTAGCAAACCCCTCACCCACACAATGCCATACACACTGCCTTGCATCTGCCAGTACAGTTGAAACTGGGATTCATCCATGAAAAGCACACTTCTCCAGCGTGCCAGTGGCCATCGAATGTGAACATTTGCTCACTGAAGTCGGTTACGCCAAACTGTATTCAGGTCAAGACCCTGGTGAGGGTCTTGCATGCAGATGAGCTTCCCTGAGATGGTTTCTGACAGTTTGTGCAGAAACTCTTCGGTTGTGCAAACCCGCAGTTTCATCAGCTGTCTGGGTGGCTGGTCTCAGACGACCCCGCAGGTGAAGAAACCGGATGTGGAGGTCCTGGGCTGGCGTGGTTACACGTGGTCTGCGGTTGTGAGGCAGGTTCCCGGAGTGGCGCAGTGGTCTAAGGCACTGCATCTCAGTGCAAGAGGTGTCACTACAGTCCCTGGTTCTAATCCAGGCTGTATCACATCCGGCTGTGATTGAGAGTCCCGTAGGGCGACGCACAATTGGCCCAGCGTCGTCCGGGTTTGGCAAGGGTAGACCGTCATTGTAAATAAGAATTTGTTCTTAACTGACTTGCCTAGTTAAATACAGGTTGGACGTACTGCCAAATTCTCTAAAACGAGGTTGCTTGTGGTAGAGAAATTAACATTAAATGCCCTGGTGGACATTCCTGCAGTCAGCCAATTGCACGCTCCCTCAAAACTTTAGACATCTGTTGCATTGAGTTGTGTGACAAAACTGCACATTTTAAAGTGTTCAAGTGTTCAAGCACAAGGTGCACCTATGTAATGATCATGCTGTTTAATCAGCTTCTTGATTTGTCCCCAGCACAAGGTGCACCTATGTAACGATCATGCTGTTTAATCAGCTTCTTGATATGCCACACCTGTCAGGTGGATGGATTATCTTGGCAAATTATAAATGCTCACTAACAGGGACGTAAACAAATTTGTGCACAAAATTTGAGAGAAAAAAAGCTTTTTGTGCATATGGGAAATTTCTGGGATTTTTTATTTCAGCTCATGAAACATGGGACCAAAACTTTACATGTGTTTATATTTTTGTCCATGGTAGTAACCTATTTTTTGCTCCTGCTGAGATATGCTCCATCTAACGTTAGTTACTTACTTCATTCTTAGCTGGCTAAGTAATACTAGCCAGAGACCTTCAATGTTACTGCAATAGAAGTCTCTGCCGGCAGCTAGCCACCTGACTGACTGACATAGGCCTATCAATAAGCGACTATTTACCAGTTGTGCACAAATTCTCAGAGAGACAGTTTTTATTTGTTTAGGGGATGTCTGTAGACACGGCAGGAGTCACGGGACAGTTTTTAAATTGCCTTTTTCAGGCATCTCCCAAACACAGGCACGATTAGAACTGTCAGATCAAGAATATAAGTGTTCCTAAGCTTCAACACTGGGAGCAATATTTACAGTGGGGAGAACAAGTATTGGATACACTGCCGAACCCAATAGAAAATCTTTGGAGGGAGCTGAAAGTCCGTATTGCCCAGCGACAGCCCCGAAACCTGAAGGATCTGGAGAAGGTCTGTATGGAGGAGTGGGCCAAAATCCCTGCTGCAGTGTGTGCAAACCTGGTCAAGAACTACAGGAAACGTATGATCTCTGTAATTGCAAACAAAGGTTTCTGTACCAAATATTAAGTTCTGCTTTTCTGATGTATCAAATACTTATGTCATAAAATAAAATGCAAATTAATTACTTAAAAATCATACAATGTGATTTTCTGGATTTTAGATTCCGTCTCTCACAGTTGAAGTGTACCTATGATAAAAATTACAGACCTCTACATGCTTTGTAAGTAGGAAAACCTGCAAAATTGGCAGTGTATCAAATACTTGTTCTCCCCACTGTACATGTTGAACCATAACTTTATTGTGTACCAGATATAATTTTGTGTTTTTAATTAGAAAAAATGACCGAGGTCCGGACCTCGGTGTCCTCATATCTAGTTATGGCCCTGGTGGTAATATTTAATTCAGTATAGAAATGTGAAGGCGGCTTAACTTACCCTGTCCCATGGCTCAACTTACCCCATACCTGGGTAAGTTTTGCAAAGAGACCAGTTCTTTTGGACAAGCTATGTTTTCAAAAATAGTAATGTTTACATTAACTATTTCCAGAGATACACAACATCCTGAAATATATATAGATATCTTTGTTAGAAAGAATACTTGATTTCCCTTGACAGAGTGATGCTGAATGTAAAAGTGACTTAATTTACCCCAATCTCCCCTAATATGTGTTATCGTCAAACAAAGTAATGATAAACAGAAACAGAGAACCCTTGCATCTTCAGAGGGGACCATATCACCCACCTGCCATTACTAATGTTCGTTACCTAGGCCTACTGTCTTATTCCAAAGGGTGGCGCTGTTGGGTTTGCTATCAGCCATTCACATGGCCGGACCCATGCTTTCACAACCCTATCGACAAAAACACAAGTGTACAGTACTTTAAATGACTTCCCTGACCAAGAACTGCTACCAGAGAATATGAAAATCGTCAAAGACAATACGTAGGCTATCAGTAGAACATAGAACGCATAATTGAACATGTCCATAAGGCCAGAGCTGTATGAATAGCTCTGAATTATGTTTCATACACGCATAGGCTGAGAGAAGTGAGTGCATTGACTGGTAAATGTTCCAAGATTAAGCGGTGTTTACGTTAATGTATCTACATCGTTCCACAATGAAAGATGTATTAGTTCTAAATAATTACACGCAACATAATATTCCTAGGGCTTACTAACTACCAACTAGCACTACCCTTCGAGATATTATAAGCAATTGGATATCTTATATTCGTTATAAAACCCCAATGTTTAAAAGGTATAGCCTACACCTCTTTGTTATGCTGACAAAAATAGCCTACAGTTTGATTGATTAACGTCAATAGTGTCATAAACTTCTGGAAACCTGTAAACCTCTGTAAATTAACTGTCTTTTTTATGTTGCTTATAGCCTATGTAGGTATTTATAGACAACTTTATTGAAAGAAACGGGATGAACCTGTTGAAAATCGTTATAACCAATAGGCTATGTATTGTAGTGTTTCTTTATTTTGTTTTACTGTGTTTAAGTTCTAGTCTGGAGAGAGTTAACTGATAGGCTCGGTTCTTTCCCAAAATATTGGATCATCTAATATTATGCTAATTGTCCCTCAGAGCGAGATAGCCCATTGGCTGTGAGTCCAATACCATTTCATATTTGAGCCCTGACGTCAGGACGCCTATAAAACTCAGCAATGCATTTAAACTCGTCTGCGGGGGTTGATCCCTTTAAAAAAAAAAATCTCTCTCCGTCAAGCCTGGCGTGGAGTTTTTTTTGTATTATTCTCTTCAAGGCACGAATTTGCCAGTGACACCTCACGTGAACCTCCTTCAATTTCGCGCACTAATCCTAAAAGAAGGCATGAAGTGTTAAATGTTAGAAACACACAGAACCGCGTGCAGACAAGGAGAGAGAGGGCGAAAAACGAGAGAGCGACGCACGCGCTGCTCTAGTGCGTCTGTGCAAACACTGCGTTAAAGAGAGAGAGAAAAAGATCCAATTTCAAAAACCAAAAACGTGCGCAGCACAATTAGGCTAGAAAACCCCTTGTTTTTCCAAATTTTGGATAAAATAAAATAAATAAAGAAGTCAAGCTGGCTCAGTGCGTGTCACCGCAGCCCGCTTTGACAGGTGCTGCTCAACCCGTTTGGAGGACTGCTGTCAGCAGCAGCAGCAAAAGGATGGCATCAGAACTGGCAATGAGCAACTCCGACCTGCCCACCAGTCCCCTGGCCATGGAATATGTTAATGACTTCGATCTGATGAAGTTTGAAGTGAAAAAGGAGCCGGTGGAGCCGGATCGCAGCATCAGCCAGTGCAGCCGTCTGATCACCGGGGGATCCTTGTCTTCCACCCCGATGAGCACGCCTTGCAGCTCGGTTCCCCCTTCCCCAAGCTTTTCGGCGCCCAGCCCGGGCTCCGGGAGCGAGCAGAAGGCTCACCTGGAGGATTTTTACTGGATGAGCGGCTACCAACAGCAGCTGAATCCCGAAGCGCTGGGCTTCAGCCCCGAAGACGCGGTAGAGGCGCTGATCAGCAGCAGCCACCAGCTCCAGTCCTTCGATGGCTATGCTAGAGGGCAGCAGTTTGCCGGGTCGGCCGGGGCAGGAGGCGGCATGGCCGGGGAGGAGATGGGCTCAGCAGCCGCTGTGGTATCGGCTGTTATCGCCGCAGCAGCTGCGCAGAACGGAGGTCCCCACCACCACCACCACCATCACCACCACGCCGGGGGACACCACCCCTCCACCGGGGTCCCGTCCAACGCTAGCTCGGCGGGCAGCCACCAACACATGGGACACCTGGACCTGGACGACCGGTTTTCGGACGACCAGCTGGTGACCATGTCAGTACGGGAGCTGAACCGACACCTCCGCGGGGTCAGCAAGGAGGAGGTGATCCGGCTGAAACAGAAGAGGAGGACCCTAAAGAACAGAGGCTATGCCCAGTCATGCCGCTACAAGCGGGTCCAGCAGAGACATGTTCTGGAGGGTGAGAAGACGCAGCTGGTCCAGCAGGTGGACCACCTCAAGGCGGAGATGTCGCGGCTGGCCAGGGAGAGGGACGCATACAAGGACAAGTACGAGAAGCTCATCACCAACGGCTTCAGAGAAAACGGCTCCAGCAGTGACAACACCCCCTCATCCCCAGAGTTCTTCATGTGAGTTTCACAGTTTAGAAAATAGTCACTTTTTTTTTTTTAAAGAAGAAAATAAACTGTTGTTAATTTTGTCTGGATCGTAAAGTTTCCGTGCGTAAAGGTGGGGATTGGCAAAGACACACATTTATATATTTTTTATTTTCTTTACACATTTTGTGGTGATATTTAATGAGAATGCGGTTAGGTAAATGTTCCGTGTTAAATTAGGTTTGTAATGTAAAGTGTTATAAACTGGCCTTATAGGGTTTGATCACTGGATTACATTGTTAGAAATAGCCTGTATAGATCTTATTCGTTGTGTTTTGCCGTCGTTATTTTGTATTTTAAAAAGGATAAAGGAAACATTTGTGTGCATTTTGTTTCGTGGGGCATCTCCCTCAAAAGTGACAAGTGATCCTTAATAATCTGTGCGTACAAAACTTGCTCAATCGGCCTAAATCTTATATTTAGGCCTACAGTACATTTAGTCAAATTTAACTGAAAGGTAACTCTTAAATATTTATTTTGTTTTAATGTCTTCTTTGTAGGCTATAATTTACCCCATTTTCATATAATCTATGTTTTTCATGTTTTGAGCATTCAAACAGTAGGCCTATGGCATAATATAGAGACGACGTTATATAGCCTAATCAACCATGCAGGTCATGTGCGGTATTTTGCTGTCCTTTCAGGAATACTTTTGTTACATTTTCTTGGATGACAACTGCATGTTATGTATTTATATGGACTCATCGCTTTTTGGGGGATTTGGGACCAAAAAGTGTGAGGGACTTCATCCTCCATCAGTCTCCTCAACCCTCAACTCACCTCTCATCCCCTCCTCACCTCTCGCCGTCCCTTCTGACATTGAGCCTCATTCTCTACACACAAAGCCGCTGACGCATTACATTTCACTTGTCAGGCTCGGATTATGCCTGGAGAAAGACAGACAGGACATTTGGAATTCTATCTTCTCTTGAACGGAGTGCGGTGTGTTACACGGTCGTGCATATAGCGGTGTGTAGCCCACGATTCATCTGATGGCATTTTGTACCCTACTTCTGAATTCCTGTGGATTCCTTTATAATTTAAAAAGGCATATTTTAATTCAGTCAATATTCAGTCAATGTGGTTTTTGTTACGCAACAGGTTGCTTTTTATGTTTGAATATTGTAAGATTATTTTGATTAAATGTAGGCATACTTTTGTATAATTTTTGTCCAAATGCACAACATTTTTTTCCTTCTTCTTTTCTTGTCTTTGATACAAGTATCGAAGAAGGAAATTACTTAAAGGACAAATCAGATATAGGCTTATATGCATACTCTTAAACCAGGTGAAGCTTCAGTCTGTCTTTATCAAAAGTGTTATGACGAATCACCATTAAGAGGTGGGGAAATCTCTTCATCTGAAAATGTGTCATTCTCTGAAAAAGGAAGGAATTGCTGGACTGTATTGCACGCATGTTACCCGAAACCCCGTGGGTCTAAACCGATCGGAAAACTGTTGACTGCTGGGAATTGTTGGAAATATTTAGGTGATATTCAATAACTTTAATGTTGCTATATAAAATGTAATCATGGTGAACTATGGAAATATTCTTAAAAGATGTCCTGGTGTCGAAGGAAATGACTTAAACATTGTTTGGACAACACAGTGTTCAAACTGGAATATCCAAATTCCCACCATTCATCAATAAATGTTTATGAATGGAAACTTAAACTTTCATTAATGTTCATTTTTATTAATGCATGTTTAACTTATTGTTATGCTGACTTTATCACCGGTTTTACTTGCCTAATAGGCTACACTTGTGGATAAAGCCAAATTAGTCCTAATTCTTGGTAAAAATTAAGTTCATAAAAGCATTCGGGAATTGCCTATAGGCCTATAATTTCTGTGTTTTAGTATTATACCTTTCGTGTAAGCTCAATACACCTTTGCCTCCTGCTGTGCTGTAGGCTATAGACAAATCTTAGGAGGACAATATAGACCTAAAGCAACAACAAAAAAATGTTTCTTGCTTATAAAAGCATACAGTAACTTTATGTTGTGTTGAAGACGCTGTAATAACGTGTCGTATTTAGCTCTTCCGCTGTGTTGTACAGAAATAAGATTTATTTCACCTGTTGCTTAATTGCTTATTAAAGAGAATTACAACAGTCTAAACTAAATATTCCAGTTTATTTAGACATTAGGCCTAGGCTACATATGCGGATTGTTTTATGCACATCACGCCGGGCACAGGTCCCCAGTCCCATTTTGTTCATAATTAATATAAGAGCAAACGTTTGCTCTTTGCTCCGTAGCAGTCGAAAAACTCGACCCTGAACCCTTTAACTCAAAAGTTAAATTCTAAATATGGCATGGAGATATAGCCTAGTATTTAGTTCAATAAAAACGGTCCCTATATTTACCTAAGGTCAATTGAAAGGGAATTAGGCTACTTGATGCGCAGAGGGTAGCCTGGAACGAAGTTCAACATGTCATATTTTTCCCCGAAATAATTTTTAACGAATAGGCTACACATCGCTCACTGTTTGCTTATGGTGGAACATAGGCTATTAGTCCAGTGTAAAAAAAATGAACATGTTTGGAGTCGGAAGATTTTGAATGTAGGGAAAGTCAGATCGTGAACCTCTAAATGGTTGTTCCATTTCATTATCATTCTTGTCAAATTTCTTCGTTCGATTTTGAAATTGGAAAAAGCTAATCAAATGAGTAGACGAAAGAAATACATATTTCGTTATGACTTTGACAATGTTACAACTACGCGGGACAGTTTTTTTAAATGGAAGAATCCAGCATGTGGTGCATGTCTTTGTGTGCTGTGTCTGTTTCGTCCCTTTTTACCCGCAATGCTTGATTCTTTTTACTATCCCATTCTTCTGCATAATAATAGATAATAACATTATCTTCTTACTAATGTTGTTAAATTCTGGTTTGCATAATCATATGTACAGAACTGACTGGTATGAAGGCTAGGTTATAACAGAACGCGCGAGCCTTAAAAGGAAGGCAAGGCTATGCATTCCTCAGAAGCATACCTAGTACCTATGGGGACATTGAATGATTTTGTTATTGGCTATCACTTTTTATTTCATCATTACTTCTTAATCTGTAGACATTCTAGTTTGGAAAGAGTGAGAGGCATAGATGGAATGCATTTCCACATGAGATCACCTGCTGCACCTGCTTTTTGGGCTGTGCTCGTTTGCCTGTGTGCGTGCGAGGTTGTGTGTGTGCGTGCGAGGTTGTGTGTGTGCGTGCGAGGTTGTGTGTGAGGGTGCTAAAGAGAGTGAGCTTTTTTTAAGCATGCATGAGTTTGAAACACTTTGGAATAGATATTCAAAAAGCAAATTCATTCTATTTAAGCAGATAACAGTTAACTGATGGTTTCCCTTTACATCCTGGGTTAGCAGCATGGCTGAGATAAGTGTGTGTGCGTGTGTGTGGAATTCAGAACAATCAAACTGATACTGCATGGTAGCTCACTGTCTCTGTCTGTTTGTCCTCAAACTTTGATACCTCCCCCATCTCTCTCTAGTTTTGATACCTCTGCAACTTTAAGGGAAGATGGCCGCAGTCTGTTCCCCACCCCCAGGTGCTGCTCATACACAGAGCACAGAGAGGTGCAGGCTGGGATATCATGGTCCTCCCCCGGCCGGAACGGACTATTTCCCCTTTGACTGAGAGAGAGGGAGAGGGAGAGGGAGAGGGAGAGGGAGAGGGAGAGGGAGAGGGAGAGGGAGAAGGAGAGGGAGAGGGAGAGGGAGAGGGAGAGGGAGAGGGAGTGAGAGAGGGAAAGACAAAGACAGAGGGAGAGAGGCCTTTTGCTTCTTTAAGATGATAAACGATGGGAGAAGCGTCCAGGCAGAGGGGAGAGGACCTTTTAGTAGTCCCGTGCCATTAATTTATAGCCCTGCCTTCTGATTAAGTCAATACAGTGTGCTATTTAATTACATTTGTGTTCTAACCTGGAACTGGAGACACCATACTTATTTCATGGCACCTCTTTACTCCTACAAGCAGATAGAATTAGTGGGGTTTGCTGTGTGAGTGGAGCTCTGGCTCGGGCACAAGGTACAGGAAATTAGCGTGAGTCTATATACCTTACTTGTGTTAATAATCATATGAAATCATACATTCAAACATTTGGTGTGGAATGCCAGTGTGATGCTTTTTTCAGTAGAACTACGTTAATCATGAACAAGTTTTCATCCTATTTTGGTGAACTTCATATTTTAAGCCATATTTATTTTTCTACATTTCTACACATTACGGTGTTCTTACTCATTACATTTCTGTAATTTGGCCATGGGAATAAGGCAGGTTGTGTATTGGTGCAAACTTGGCGCTAAGCCCCTATTGCAGAGTCTGTTTTGTTTGTCCACTGAAGTCAGTGTGTATATTTGTGTGTGTGTGTGTGTGTGTGTGTGTGTGTGTGTGTGTGTGTGTGTGTGTGTCTTTGCTGCTTGTGTGTGCGTGGGAGCCAGAACCAGTATGAGGTAGGATGCTGTGTTACCAGATCACTTCCTGTGTAAGAGCAGCCAAGGCAGAACAGAACAGAGAGGACACAACACGGTCTTTACACCTGTGTTACCGGATGACTTCCTGTGTAAGAGCAGCCAGGGCAGAACAGAACAGAGAGGACACTAGTACCTCTTTACACCTCAGCATCACAACAGATGTACCACACACACACACACACACACACACACACACACACACACACACACACACACACACACACACACACACACACACACACACACACACACACACACACACACACACACACACACACACACACACACACACAGATATTATATTAGGATTAATTGAATCAGCATGAAGTGTAATTCCATTCTCTGTCCCAGCATATTGACTGGTGTGCTGTGATCATTTGATCAGTTGTCTCCTGCCACAATATTGGACTTTCTCTCTGAGGTCAACAATGGGAAATCACTTTGAAATACATTCTTATTGACATTTCAATCAACATGATGTACTTCACTTTAATGCCTTTATTAATGGCACAATGGCTCTGTGTGCATTGTGTGTTTCAAGTTGTATTAGTCGAATGAGCTGTCGTATGCACTGGATACACATGGTACACACCATCCAACGACAGTGCAACAACAATAAGAGATAAGAAAATATGAGAATATGAACATAAAGTACATGGCTCAGTAGAATAGAATACACATTTTAGCATCAGTATGATACAGGAAGTGTGTGTGTGTGTGTGTTCTTGTGTGCACGTGCGTGTGTGTGTGACTAAGTGGATGTGCTAGGAAGTCAATGTCCAGCATTGCGTCTTTTATTTGACCTTGCGGTGAGAGAGTCTATCAAAGCATCCATTCCTCCAATCTGTCTGTCTATTGAGTGTTCAGTGTAGACAATCTATATGAGCAGATTACTTTCTCCCTGTATTATAATGCATTTAATTCAATATATGCATTGTTAGGAAGAAATCTGAGATCATCCAAATGCCCTCAATTCCTCTGCTTGCATATTATATCCTCCAAGAACGATCTGTTGGTATTTGTTTCATTAGTACATTGTTGACATAGTCCCAAAATGTTTTGCTTGTCAGCAATCTATTTTTCAAGAAATGTAACTTTCAAAATACAGAAATCATCCCCGTATGATGCATTTTTCATCATATGATGCTGCGTTTTACGTCATATGATGCAAAATGCATCCCACGGGGATGATTTCTGTATTTTGGGACTATGTCAACAATGGACTAATGAAACAAATGCCAACATATAGTTTTTGGGTGGAGTTTTCCTTTAAGAAACTCAGCAACAGAGCAAAGGTTGTAACCACCTCCTCACTTAGTCAAATGTTTCTGTAGTTGTTTCTGAATGCATTATGAAAGCTGCTTTTGTTTAAACCAATTATGCTATTATTAATATTAATTAATAGGAACCCCCCCCCACACACACACACAAACACACACACCCAGACTTGCCCTTACAACGGCACCACAAAGGGTTAAACACATAGTATTCACATTCAAAAGAGGAAACAATTTCAATCTCTTCCACTCACTCCCCATCTGCATCTCTCTGTGCGTTGCGATAAACATTTACATTTAAAGTGATTTAAATCAACCGCGTTTATGTACCTCTGTACTGCGTCCATCACTCTGCCCTAGGAATGCAGGAGTCTCTCTCTCTCTCTCTCTCTCTCTCTCTCTCTCTCTCTCTCTCTCTCTCTCTCTCTCTCTCTCTCTCTCTCTCTCTCTCTCTCTCTCTCCGACGGCTGAGTTATGTGTCATTTATTTGAAAAGCTAATAATTTAGCATTTCCCCCCTCCTGTCGCGGTGCGGGCTGCAGGGTGAGGAAGCTGTATATTTATACAGGTTCGTATTGCCTTCTCTCTGCCGACTGGCTTGGTGAGACTGAGCTCCTGGATAGCCACAGATATGTTTGGGTGTTTGTGAATGTTTGATACTGTCGGGTTGTATAACATCTGTCTAAACCCAAATCACCCATACATGTGATACATACACATTTGTTGTAAAATTTACAATATAATTTAGCAATATGTGCTCTACAATCCATCTCATGCAGTACTGTACACTCTTAGAAAAAAGGGTTCTAAAGCTGTCCACGTAGGAGAACCCTTTTTGGTTCCAGAGAGAACCCGTTTTGGTTTCAGGTAGAACCCTATGTGGAAATGGTTCTACATGGAACCGAAAAGGGTTTTACCTGGAACCAAAACTAGTTATTCAAAGGGTTCTCCTATGGGAACAGCCGGATAACTCTTTTAGGTTCTAGATAGCACCTTTTTTTCTAAGAGTGTACTGTGCTCATCCTTTCACTCACATTTGAATCTGTTGGAGAACCCCTCCTGATCAGAATATATAACTAAAGGGCAATGCTAATTATGATAGAGTTCTAATTTAGCAGCACAGTCTTCTGAAACACAGATAAACATTCCTTCAGTGTTGAGTTGCAGGTCAGAGAGTCTGCTCTGTGTGTGTGTGTGTGTGTGTGTGTGTGTGTGTGTGTGTGTGTGTGTGTGTGTGTGTGTGTGTGTGTGTGTGTGTGTGTGTGTGTGTGTGTGTGTGTGTGTGTGTGTGTGTGTGTGTGTGTGTGTGTGTGTGTGTGTGTGTGTGTGTGTGGAGTAGAGTTGGAGCTGAGCCCGACCCCTGTGTGTTTTACCTGCAGCTCATTGAAGCTGTGAGGTGATTTACCCTTCTACTGCAGTCAGACACTGATTTAAATCAACCGCGTTTATGTACCTCTCTGCCCCAGGAATGCAGGAGTCAGTCTCTCTCTCTCTCTCTCTCTCTCTCTCTTCTCTCTCCTTATCTCCTCTCTCCTCTCTCCCTCTTCCTCTGTCCTCTCTCCCTCTTCCTCTCTCTCTCTCTCTCTCCTCTCATCTCCTCTTCTCTCTCTCTGTCTGTCTGTCTGTCTCTCTCAATTCAATTCAATATGCTTTATTGGCATGACGTAACAATGTACATTTTGCCAAAGCTTACTTTGGATATTTACTATATTTAATATGAAAATAATAAGAATCAAAATTGTCAACGGGACAACAGTAACAACAATAACCAAGGGTCAAAATAACCATACATTCAACAATAACAATAGTGGAGGACATGTGCAGGTTGGTTGGTCTGTCAGACACTGTCCCTCAACTTATGACAGGCAGCAATGTAGTGCGCTGCCAACCTACAGCTCTCTGCATTCTCCCCCAACAGGACGGGTAGCCTACTCTCATCAGAGAGGTCTTTGAAACCTTGAATAAGGGTTTCAAATTTGGGGAAATGACACTTTCTAATTGTTTTATATTTTTCACATTTTGTCAGGAAATGCAGCTCCGTCTCAGGTTCTGCTGTTGTGCAGTGGCTCCGTCTCTCTCTCTCTCTCTTTTCTCTCTCTCTCTTTTCTCTCTCTTTTCTCTCTCTCTCTCTCTCTCTCTCTCTCTCTCTCTCTCTCTCTCTCTCTCTCTCTCTCTCTCTCTCTCTCTCTCTCTCTCTCTCTCTCTCTCTCTCTCTCTCACTCACCAGTCTAACAGACATTGATCTCCAGCCAGACAAGGTGACCCAAAGTGTTGTTCAGCTCTTCCGCTGTCTCTCTCCTCCTCTCTCTTTTATCTGTACATGGGAAAGACCCTGACCTCACACACTGGTGCCATGTCCTAGCATTCTCTCTGTGTCCCACACTGATGGGTGTGCATGCACCTGTTTGTACGTGTGTTGCTTTCGATTATATCTACCTTCTTATTTATCTGCACAATGTCTGCAAATGAATATCAATTTCTACAGCTCCTGGTCAACTTCCCACTCAGTAGCACACATTAGCAGTGCACATAACAGGACTCAGTAGGCTACTGCACCTTCAATCTCTACAGCAAGTGGTGAAGGGTGTGTGTCATTACCGTCCTGCTTTCTCTCAGAGTGGTGTGTGGTAGTGGTAACTCCTGGCTAAGCAGGACATGGTCCATATGGTCTCAGTGTTAATGACATTACTAGAAAAATGAATGGCTGTCATTGTTGCTTAAATATGTATAAAGAGGCTTTAATGTGCTCTTTCTCTTTCTCTCTCATTCGCCTCCATCCACGCTACACTCTTAGAAAAAAAGGGTTCCAAAAGGGTTCTTCGGCTGTCCCCATAGGGGAACCCTTTTGGGTTCCAGGTGGAACCCTTTTTGGTTTCAGGTAGAACCCTCTGTGAAAAGGGTTCTTCCTAGAACCAAAAAGGGTTCTTTTAAAGGGTTCTTTTATGGGGACAGATTAATAACCCTTTTAGGTACTAGATAGCACCTTTTTTTCTAAGATTGTACAGACGCTTAGCGTATGTTTTAGTGAAACTATTTTCTGCCGTTTTTACTATGTTTTAATCCTTGCTTTTATTATCTCTATCCTTAGGACGTCGAGAAAGTTCCTCCATCTGTGATAGTGACCCCTGAACCCTGCCCCCTGACCCTTGACCTGGAGTCTGAGGTAACATCCGCCATCTTGTCCCTTCTCCTCCTCAGCTCACTGATCACCTGGTTCATAACACACACATTACTGTTTTAAGCTAGCTATAATATTGCTTTAAAACAATTCTGGAAAAGATGAAAAGTGTACACATTCACAACAAAATCTGTATTGTATTTAATATAATAGTTATTCATATAATTGTATATTATTGTTAGATTATTATTGTTATTTCTAATATTTATTAAACAAATATTTAGCATTTTATGAAGCACAATTGTACAATTATACTGAAGGATATACATGTTAATAGTATTTACAATTTTGATTATCATCTTTGAATGGTCTTTAAAAAATATTTATCAAATAACTGTCAGTGTCTCTTATAAAATGGGTTCACTATTTTACAAAATAATTTTGCACATTTCAATAGGGGTTGACTTTGCTGATTTAATTTGAGAAATGTTATAATAATTGTTCACAATCTTCAGAGTGATAAAAACACACTTCCTTACCTCAGAACCTTTTCTGTGTTGATTTTGTTTAGATTTTGGATGATATTACCACAGGATGTAACCCTCTGAATGTGTCTCTATTCAGTGAGACAGTCCAGACGATAGGTTGGCCTCTGTTTTCTATACCTCTGGTGAAGCTGTGTGTTGATAGTCTGAGATTTCTGGTCGTGAAGGCAGGCAGCGGTAGCTGTACAGGCTCCATACAGATTCCAGTTAAGTGCTAATGATTTTAATGGTCGGCGCGACCAGAGGACAGACAGGCAACTCAGGAGGACGCCTTTCTTGTTGGGACTTATTTCACCTTCTATATCAGGGATCATCATCTGGCGGCTCGCATCAATTTGCAGAGTACAAATGATTTAGAAGTATGTTCCGGCCCCCCGACCATCCACTCAAGAAAATATCTGCTCGTGGCTGAATCTAGTTGATGTTCCCTGCTCTATATGTTGTGATAATCACAATACAAATCTCCCAACAAAGTCCTCACTTTTCACTATGCAGAAATCTGAGGACAGTGACTGTACATAAGGTACCTTTTGAGGAATGTTACAGCATATATTTGACAGGCTCGTGTCTCTGTGGCCTGTGTCTGTGACGGAATGCAATTCTCTGTCTGGTGTCCGACAGCACAGGCTGATTGACAGGTGAGGTGTGACATGCCCTCTCTGCTCCCTAGTGGTCATTGGATAGGGTCACAACCTTTCATCTCTCAGCTGACCCTTGACCCTGGGACTCTGTCTCCTGTCTCCATGGGGACAGACTTCACTTCTCACACTGACAGACAGAGGGACGGGTGGGAGTATGGGAGGAGATTGAGGGAGAGAGAGAGGGATGGAGGGACCTCTCTATCGGGGCAGACAGACAGCCAGGCAGTGAAGGATGGCATGCGGAAGGAGGAAGGGAGAGGAGGAGGGAAGAAAAAGAGTTAGGGATGGAGGGATCTGGCAGTGGGTGCAGCCAGACAGGCAGGCAGACAGGGAGAGCGCAGGCAGTGACCTTACTGTTGTCCCAGTAGGATCGAAGGGCTTATTTAAAGGCCTGGTCAATGTGGAGTATCACCCTCACATATCACTGTGTCTGAGATAACAGCCTCACAGCCTGACGACTCATCACCACTGTAATACAACGCTCACATACACACTCAGACACAGTGTGTGTGTCCACTTCGTGAAATAACTCTCCGAAAAGCCCCGGAAATTTTGAACAAAGACAGCATCAATATCAGCGTCACAGTTGCTCTGTGTGTTTGTTAAGTATATGCCCTCAGGAATCGTGTGGCAGTGACAGGGTTAATGCCGATCAGTGCAATATAAGACAGCGGTGTGTGTGTGTGTGTGGCTGCGACATTAGGACACCTGCATACTTCAGCATTTTCTGCCTGTCAGGAGTTCTGAGGTCACTGGTTGGGGGAGAGGGGAGGTGGGGATTGGAGGAAGGCGGAGAAGAGGGAGGGGGAGGGAGAGAGGGGGGGGGTTCAGAAGCAGGCTCAAGCTATAGAGCACGTTACAGGGTGTGAGTGTGTGTGCGTGCGTGCGTGTGTGTGTGTGGTGCCTCCCAGGCTGCCAGCAGGCAGGTTAGGTTGTTATGGAAGGACATAGACACAGCAACATCATGGTGTGTGTATGTGGGGAGGTACTGTATGTGGGTGAGTATATGTCTTTTTCTTCATTAATACAGTATTTGTCTTTGTCTCCTTGTACAGAAAATTCCTTGCATATATATATATATATATATACACATAATGTCTCAGAGCACCCCTCTTCTCCTTTCAAATTATGTTAATGTCCAATGCTGTATGTCTCTCCTCCCATGTTTCTAGTTGTGTGAGTACAGAGCCCAAATTTAGTCTGTTTTATTCAGATGTATTTTAATGAGTCTTTGGTGGAGACTTGGGCAGAGTGTGTGGGGCACGTGTGTGTTGTGAGAGGGAAGGGGGGGGCAGGCAGAGACACTGTCCTCAGGTAGGGAATGTCTGTTCACAGCATGATTGAGAGAGATGCAGTGATTAGTTGTGAGTTAGTTCAGGGGAAATACATTACACTATCATAGTTCTTAGCCTTAGGGTCTTCCTGTAGCCCACAGCGTTCCCTCATCTCCTCCCTCTCTCCTCTTTTCTTCTATGTTCATCCTCTCCTCACACACACACACACACACACACACACACACACACACACACACACACACACACACACACACACACACACACACACACACACACACACACACACACACACAGCCACATTTCTCCTTCCTCTTGTCTTCCCTCTCCTCTCCTCTCTTCCCTGCAGTGTCTCCCCAGCACTAGCTCGTTAGCTTTGCACCCCGTGTCTAATTAAACTCCAGCAGCCCTTGTGTTAGCGCTGATGCTATAGAGTTGTTAACATGGCACAATACCAACACTCCTCAGGATATATCTCAATACACAGTCCTACAGGAAGAATCCATCTAGCTGCAATACACACCCTGGCCCCGATGCTAATGTTTATTAAAAACCCAACTAGCTACCATTTGAACAGCCACACAATGCAGCACTCTACATCTAAATAGAGATTTTCCTCAGCATAATTGAGCATGGATCCCTGTACTGGGATGTCCTAGCTGTACTGGATATGTGCTTGCGCGTGTGCAAATTCCTGCACGGACTAAATCTTTCACCTTGGCATATAGTGCATCCATAACATTGTGTGTTTATGTGTGTGACTCCTGTCCCTCCTTATATAAATGTACCTACTAGTCCCAGTGCATCCATAACCAGATGCAGCCGTCCATCCCCTCTCTCTAACACCCTTTTATTTCCCTCTCGCAGGGCACACACACACACACACACACACACACACACACACACACACACA
This sequence comes from Salvelinus namaycush, assembly GCF_016432855.1. Lineage (NCBI taxonomy): Eukaryota > Metazoa > Chordata > Actinopteri > Salmoniformes > Salmonidae > Salvelinus > Salvelinus namaycush. Next base: position 34,813,568 of record NC_052315.1, read on the forward strand.
CACACACACACACACACACACACACACACACACACACACACACACACACACACACACACACACACACACACACACACACACACACACACACTGGGAACATATTGCCTAGGCCTGGCTGGAACAGGAAGCTTCTCCTGCTTGTTATCTTGATAAATAACCAGGCTGCAGGGAAACTGCTGAATTCTAGCTTTCTCCCTCTATATCCTCAGGATGACATTCATTTGAAGTGTTGCGAGGGAACTAACTAACACAGAGATAAATAAGGAGATGCCAGTGCTAAACACACTCTGCTGTTCCCATATATAAACTGAGTGTACAAAACGTTAGGAACACCTTCCAAATATTGAGTTGCACCCCCTTTTGCCCTCAGAACAGCCTCAATTCATCGGGGCATGAACTCTACAAGGTACTGAAAGCGTTCCACAGGGATGGTGGCCCATGTTGACTCCAATGCTTCCCACAGTTGTGTCAATTTGACTGGTTGTCCTTTGGGTGGTGGACCATTCTTGATACACACGGGAAACTGTTGAGTGTGAAAAACTAAGCAGCGTTGCAGTTCTTGACACATTCAAAAGTGGCATGGTGCGTATATCCAAGGAAGCACATATGCCTCAATGCAGTCATATTTGTGGCTAATTGGGGGGGTGACTTTCAGTTAGTTATTTTTGGCCACCCATTCCACGGTCTGTCTCTCTTCCTGCCCCCCCCGCGCCCTGCTATAAGACACCCCATTATTTTAACAATGTATGGTGTGGTGCATAAAAAGGTCACTCCCTGATATCTAGCTCCATGTAACAACAAGATGTATGGACTAAACCCTGCAGACTCTTCTGTCACAGTCTCAGTGTTTTACAGTGAGGTAGAAAGAGGGATTCATATACCCACTGGAGTTGGTACATCACACTGTGTGTTAAAGCTTCCAGACTAGCGAAAAGGCTTTGACAAGTTCTGGGTTAACAGTACTGTTGTCATCTGTTTGTGTGTGTTTGGTTCCCCTATAAAGCAGTGTTTTAATTGTCCTGCTGTATTTATTAATGTGCTTCCGCTATGTGTTCATGCTAAATTAATTATAGAGAGAAAGAGACAGAGACAGACAGAGAGAGAGAGAGAGATGTGAGTGAGAGTGAGCCAGCCGCAGAGGCTATATATCAGCTGTACATCTCTCTCTCTCTTTCCTGCTAGACTGACTTATCACTGACGTATCCCCCTCTCCCCTCCTCAGCACATGCTAGCTAGACTGATGGATTCCTCCCTGTACACAGTAGAGTAGACCTACAGACTGACGGATGGCTCTCAACTGATGGCTCTCTTCTCTGCTGCTAGCATCCAAAATTGTACAGCTACTGTACATTACCATATAAGATAGTCTATCTCTAAATAGTCTCTTTAATTTGGACTATTCTCACTTGGCCCTGATTTATCATGGTAAAAGTGGTTCCAGTTGTAATCAGTGAATTGATGTACTGAAGCTACTACTCAGTGCCTGCAGGGCACGGTGGCTTGCTGGCTGGACCAGGGCTGACCTCTGCATTGCCTGTATCAGTTTCTTCAAACCTGGAGGCAGGGTACATACAGAGACTCAGCCTGGTCACTGGCTTTTAAATGGCTGATTAAACTTTCATGACAGGAAAAGGACAGGTTCTGGTGATGGAAGAGGAGAGTAGAGAACACACATTCACACTCCTAATAGACTACCGCAAATCCTTTAATGCATGCTCCGATTGAGCCTGTTTAACACACACACACACACACACACACACACACACACACACACACACACACACACACACACACACACACACACACACACACACACACACACACACACACACACACACACACACACACACACACACACACACAGTGTTTAACAAGCAGGTATTCGAGGGATAAGAGAGTTTTAATGATTGGGGAAGTGATTCCCAGCAGATCTGCTCTCTCTGGTTTCCCAGTCCTCCCCTCTGTCGATGTCTCAGATAATGATGTCAATGAGAACGGATGCAGTGAGAGAAGGAGGGAGGAGGAGAAACATGCTGCTAATCGCTAGGCCACAGAGGAATCTCTACATCAGACAGACAGATACAGATGGGGAGAGAGAGAGAGAGAGAGAGAGAGAGAGAGAGAGAGAGAGAGAGAGAGAGAGAGAGAGAGAGAGAGAGAGAGAGAGAGAGAGAGAGAGAGAGAGAGAGAGAGAGAGAGAGAGAGAGAGAGAGAGAGAGAGAGAGAGAGAGAGAGAGAGAGAGAGAGAGAGAGAGAGAGAGAGAGAGAGAGAGAGAGAGAGAGAGAGAGAGAGAGAGAGAGAGAGAGAGGCAACGTAGAGTAGCAAGTAGCAACGTATTCATGCTCAGAGTACTGGGTAGGCTACATTAACTGTTCCTGTTGTCACAGACACTTAGGGGTTAAATCTCCCTTTCCCTCTGCTCCACTCTCACTGTTCTGTTAGTGACCATTTTGGAAGTGTGCTCAAATCTTACATAAACAGGGCAATGTGCCCTCCTCACTTTGCCTCCCCCTCTCTCTCTCCTTTCTCCCCTGCTCCCTCCCCCACTCAATGCTCCTGTGCTCCACTGCTCTGGGTCAAGGTTGACACACATACGGTACAGAGGGAGGGGGGAGAGGAGGAGGCATGCCGGAGGTGGAGCAAGAGAGAGGTGTGCATGAGGGATCTCTCTTTATCTGTATCTCCCTGCCTCCCTCACTATATTTATTTATTTCTCATATGCAAACACACACGGGTCTATTTTAGAACAGGAAAGTTTAACACTTCCAGCAGGAGTGAACACCACCTGCTCACAAAAACACTTTATTTCCACTAAAAACTCAAATTCTGAGAAATATTTATTTGTTTACATTCATATACAGTAAATTATTTTCTGTCCTTCACATTGGCTTGTACTGTACGTTCTCCATGAGTTCCATTCCCCCAGTGATCTCCAGTGATTGGCTGTTAGATTTAGGGGTTAGATTGGACCAATCAGAGTCATGACAGCAGACAGACAGAAGAACACCTGCTAGACAACACCATGTCCCCTATCCCACCTATCCCACCTATCCCACCTATCCCACCTATCCCACCTGTCTCACCTGTCTCACCTATCCCACCTATCTCACCTATCCCACCTATCTCACCTATCTCACCTATCCCACCTATCCCACCTATCCCACCTATCTCACCTGTCTCACCTGTCTCACCGATCTCACCTATCTCACCTATCTCACCTATCCCACCTATCCCACCTATCCCATCTATCTGACCTATCCCACCTATCCCACCTATCTTACCTATCCCACCTATCTCACCTATCCCACCTATCTCACCTGTCTCACCTGTCTCACCTGTCTCACCTATCTCACCTATCTCACCTATCCCACCTATCCCACCTATCTCACCTATCTCACCTATAGTTGTATCTCACCTATCCCACCTATCCCACCTATCTCATCTATCCCACCTGTCTCACCTATCCCACCTGTCTCACCTATCTCACCTATCCCACCTATCTCACCTATCCCACCTATCCCACCTATCCCGCCTATCTCATCTATCCCACCTGTCTCACCTATCCCACCTGTCTCACCTATCTCACCTATCCCACCTATAGTTGTATCTCACCTATCTCACCTATCCCACCTATCTCATCTATCCCACCTGTCTCACCTATCCCACCTGTCTCACCTATCTCACCTATCTCACCTATCCCACCTATAGTTGTATCTCACCTATCCCAGCTATCTCACCTATCCCACCTATCTCACATATCCCACCTATCCCACCTATCTCACCTATCCCACCTATCCCACCTATCTCACCTTTCTCACCTATCTCACCTATCCCACCTATCCCACCTATCTCACCTATCTCACCTATCCCAACTATAGTTGTATCTCACCTATCTCACCTATAGTTGTATTTCACCTATCCCACCTATCTCACCTATCTCACATATCCCACCTATAGTTGTATCTCACCTATCTCACCTATAGTTGTATCTCACCTATCCCACCTATAGTTGTATCTCACCTATCTCACCTATAGTTGTATCTCACCTATCTCACCTATAGTTGTATCTCACCTATCTCACCTATAGTTGTATCTCACCTATCCCACCTATAGTTGTATCTCACCTATCTCACCTATAGTTGTATCTCACCTATCTCACCTATAGTTGTATCTCACCTATCCCACCTATAGTTGTATCTCACCTATCCCACCTATAGTTGTATCTCACCTATCTCACCTATAGTTGTATCTCACCTATCTCACCTATAGTTGTATCTCACCTATCCCACCTATAGTTGTATCTCACCTATCTCACCTATAGTTGTATCTCACCTATCCCACCTATAGTTGTATCTCACCTATCTCACCTATAATTGTATCTCACCTATCTCACCTATAGTTGTATCTCACCTATCCCACCTATTCCACCTATCCCACCTGTACTCAGCTTGATACAGGGCCACACAGCTTGCTGAGCAGAGGTGTGTGTGTGTGTGTGTGTGTGTGTGTGTGTGTGTGTGTGTGTGTGTGTGTGTGTGTGTGTGTGTGTGTGTGTGTGTGTGTGTGTGTGTGTGTGTTCTGCAGCTGAGGGAGCCTGTAGAAGAGGTTTAGTTTGCAGTATCACAGAAAGATTGACTGACTGTGGGGGGGGGGGGGGGGGGGGGGGGAATACCTGGGACTGATAACACTGGACTGGCATTAGGGTTAGAGCATATGGGGCTCCCATCTGCAGACACACACACACTCACGCGCTACCGAACGCACACACACGCGCGCGCACTAACTAACGAACGTACGAGCGCACACACGCATGCACTAACGAACTAACGAACGCACACACACACACACGCACGCACGCACGAACTAACGAACACACACACACACGCACGCACTAACGAACGCACACACACAAATTCCTGCTGTGAAGAGCAAAGCCTGAGAGGTCAAGTCCACATTCCATGCCTTCAGTCCCAGAGGGGTCACAGGTGTCATGGGGTGGTCACTATGGAGTCAGAGGGGAGGTCATAGATCAGGTTAATAAGAATCAAAAGGGAAAGTCTACGTTTTTTTCATATCCTCTTGATGTTTTTCATGTAAGCCTTTGGCCGTGTCCAAATACCCATACTTTCTAAATAGTCGGCTTTTTGGGTATGTGATTTTTTTTTTGTAAAATGTAGAAAATGTAGTTTGCTTTAAATGCCAGGATGTCATTCTCATTTCAGCTTTTCATCAAGTAGAAGTCGCTGCACATTATTGAGGAAGAGAATTGTCTTTTCACACTCGTGTTTGACAACAGCTGATAATCAGGGGATGCGCTTTACATAAAGGAACATATGGTGGGGAACCAGCGTGATTGTGCATTAGATGACCCCTTGGATGAGTAGTATGTTGATATTTGTTTCTTACTGCATACGTTTTTACTAAACAGTACATTCTAAATACTTTGCAGTGCTATTAATACACAGTATATGTTGTTTTAGTAAGTAGTAGGCAAGACAGATTTCGGACACAGTCTTTGTCTAAGCAGGGGTTATTGGCAGTGAGGGTTGTGAAGAAGGATAATTTTATTGCATGTCAGCAGAGTTGAAGTTTGCAACAAATAAATGGTATTGTTATTCTGCTGCTAGCTTCAGCATCAACATGTAATAAAGCAGGGTCTTTTCTTTTTTCTCCATGGCTCCTCTCCTCTACCAGGCGCGGATAATTACATGTTCTTTTTAATTTAAGTTCCATTAGAGCTGTTTTTCAGAATGTCTTCGTTTTAACTTTATTTTTTTCCATCATCAAAGTGAAATCTAAAAAGGGCGATCATTGCAATTTAATCACGACAAATCCCTTTGTGAATTTCCTCTAGTGTTTGTTTACAAGTGTATTTGCCTGCTTCTGCAGTTTTTGTGAGGGCTTGTGTGTGTATTGCTTGTGTGCATCTCTGTGTGTATGTGTCTGTGTGTTTTAATGGCTACAGTATGCACTTGTGTGTGTGTGTGTGTGTGTATCAATCGCACTGGGCTTTATGTAAATAGATAAGATGGTGTTTTATTCCCAATCAGAGGAATCTCCTGTCGCATCCCAGTCTCTACATAATAACCTCCAGCATCGCTCTGTACCCCCGACACACATGCACACACACACACACAGCATATTGCAGACACTGCACATTTCCTCTCTCAGGGGGGAAAGGCTTTGATAAATGAAAATAAATACTTTTCTTCACATAAAGAGCTAACAGGGAAAGGAAGGAGGGTAGGGGAACGTGGTAATGAGAGGGAATAGGGTAAAAGACAGTGAGGAAGAGGGGTAAAAGGGGTAATGAGGGGGGGTATGGTAAAAGACAGTGAGGAAGAGGGGTAAAAGGGGTAATGAGGGGGATAGGGTAAAAGACAGTGAGGAAGAGGGGTAAAAGGGGTAATGAGGGGAATAGGGTAAAAGACAGTGAGGAAGAGGGGTAAAAGGGGTAATGAGGGGGGGTATGGTAAAAGACAGTGAGGAAGAGGGGTAAAAGGGGTAATGAGGGGGGGTATGGTAAAAGACAGTGAGGAAGAGGGGTAAAAGGGGTAATGAGGGGGGATAGGGTAAAAGACAGTGAGGAAGAGGGGTAAAATGGGTAATGAGGGGAATAGGGTAAAAGACAGTGAGGAAGAGGGGTAAAAGGGGTAATGAGGGGGGGTATGGTAAAAGACAGTGAGGAAGAGGGGTAAAAGGGGTAATGAGGGGGGGTATGGTAAAAGACAGTGAGGAAGAGGGGTAAAAGGGGTAATGAGGGGGGGTATGGTAAAAGACAGTGAGGAAGAGGGGTAAAAGGGGTAATGAGGGGGGGTATGGTAAAAGACAGTGAGGAAGAGGGGTAAAAGGGGTAATGAGGGGGGGTATGGTAAAAGACAGTGAGGAAGAGGGGTAAAAGGGGTAATGAGGGGAATAGGGTAAAAGACAGTGAGGAAGAGGGGTAAAAGGGGTAATGAGGGGAATAGGGTAAAAGACAGTGAGGAAGAGGGGTAAAAGGGGTAATGAGGGGAATAGGGTAAAAGACAGCGAGGAAGAGGGGTAAAATGGGTAATGAGGGGAATAGGGTAAAAGACAGTGAGGAAGAGGGGTAAAAGGGGTAATGAGGGGGGATAGGGTAAAAGACAGTGAGGAAGAGGGGTAAAAGGGGTAATGAGGGGAATAGGGTAAAAGACAGTGAGGAAGAGGGGTAAAAGGGGTAATGAGGGGAATAGGGTAAAAGACAGTGAGGAAGAGGGGTAAAAGGGGTAATGAGGGGAATAGGGTAAAAGACAGCGAGGAAGAGGGGTAAAAGGGGTAATGAGGGGAATAGGGTAAAAGACAGTGAGGAAGAGGGGTAAAAGGGGTAATGAGGGGGGATAGGGTAAAAGACAGCGAGGAAGAGGGGTAAAAGGGGTAATGAGGGGAATAGGGTAAAAGACAGTGAGGAAGAGGGGTAAAAGGGGTAATGAGGGGGGATAGAGTAAAAGACAGTGAGGAAGAGGGTTAAAAGGGTAATGAGGGGGGATATGGTAAAATACTTTGAGGAGGAGGGGTAAAAGGGGTAATGAGGGGGGATATGGTAAAATACTTTGAGGAAGAGGGGTAAAATGGGTAATGAGGGGGGATATGGTCAAATACAGTGAGGAAGAGGGGTAATGAGGGTCTCTGACGTTTGTTCTGTAAATCCTCACATTTAGATTTTTTCCCCCAATTCATTTTCAAAAAGAGATTAAAATAATGATCTGACATTGGGACAGGACAACATTGTATTTATTGTTTTTAATGTTGATGGGAGAGAGTGAGTGAGTGAGTGAGTGAGTGAGTGAGTGAGTGAGTGAGTGAGTGAGTGAGTGAGTGAGTGAGTGAGTGAGTGAGTGAGTGAGTGAGTGAGTGAGTGAGTGAGTGAGTGAGTGAGTGAGTGAGTGAGTGAGTGAGTGAGTGAGTGAGTGAGTGAGTGAGTGAGTGAGTGAGGTCTGACTGAGCACAGAGGTTATCATTCAGGAAGCTGCAGCATGCATCTCTTATCAGCTGATCAGTATCTAAAGCCAGACTAGAGAGAGAAAAAGAATGAGATAGAAAAGAGGGAGAAAGATACAGAATGAGATAGAAAAGAGGGAGAAAGATACAGAAAGAGAAAGAAAAGACACTGAAGGTGTAGGTGGTTTATACTGAGTTTAACTAAGAGAAAAACAACACATGATTTAGAGGAAACTGGTTTTTACCCTCCTCTTTCCTTCTGTCCATTTCTCATTCCGCAATGTCAGAGAAGCCCCTCTTTTCCATTATTTTTCTCTCTCTTTCTTTCACCCTCATATCTCTCTCTACCCTTGCTCTTCCAGACCCCATTTAAAAAACACTCCCAAACCATAGACAGCTCTATAACTATAACTCTCTCCACCTCTCCTCTCCACCTCTCCTCTCCTCCCTTCATCCAGAGCTAAATGACATAAAGAAATAAAGAACACTTATCTTATCTACTGCCTCCATAGTACAGCCTATCACAGCCACTGTCTCTGGTCACAGCCGCTGTCTCTGGTCACAGCCGCTGTCTCTGGTCACAGCCGCTGTCTCTGGTCACAGCCGCTGTCTCTGGTCACAGCCGCTGTCTCTGGTCACAGCCGCTGTCTCTGGTCACAGCCGCTGTCTCTGGTCACAGCCGCTGTCTCTGGTCCTACCATACACTATACTGGCAGAGTAATGTCTTATATTCAACCGTTTTCATTGTTGGGACGTAGTCTCTCTAGCTAACATGTTTTGCTCACAAGGTAGGTGGGGGGTATGGATGTGGGTACGCAGACCCGCTAGCCGCTGCGGCCCCTCATGATGAGTTCAGATTTTGTGGCCCCCACCCCCATCAAAGTTGCCCATCCACCTGCTCTAGACAGACTGGTTGCCTCCCACGATCTACCAATGTTCCAGTTTACATGTCTAAGTATACCACGTCCGCTTGGCATAGAGGAAAAGGCCTTATCTGCTTGTTGCCCTAGCGTAAACAGCACAATTCCCACCCACATTTTAAGCCTCGCCTACCCAAAACTCTTGATTTGTTTGGAGAGTTGTCCTTTGAAGTTACCAAGAAAATCTGTCATTAATCCCAGACCTAGTGCTGTTGCCGCCCTAGGTCTGGGATTTCCGAGACTAGTTGGGACAGAAAGCTGACAAGAGACAGGTGTCCACTCATTCTGTTCTGTCATGCTGCTTTTCCTCTCTGCTCCTCTCCTCTTCTGCTCTGTGGTTGAGAGAGCCTAAAGCAGGGGATCTGTCTTAGGTGGGGACTTACCGTGTGTGTCCACTAAGTCAGGCCCTCCTCCAGGCACTCAGCAGGGATGAGAGACAAGAAAGGATGATGATAGGAGAGAAAGAAGAGCAGTGCTACTAAATCTGTCCACAAGAACTCTATGTCACTAGATCCATCCTCCCAGGATAGAACACTGTGTGCGTACATGCTAATACAAACGCAAATGCACACGAGGCTTGGGCTGTATCCAGATTGACCTACCT
>NC_052315.1:34828051-34971496 GCF_016432855.1 Salvelinus namaycush
CCAGTATCTCTGAGATAGGGTAGTGTATGCAGTTCTTACCAGGGTCCAGTATCTCTGAGATAGGGTAGTGTATGCAGTTCTTACCAGGGTCCAGTATCTCTGAGATAGGGTAGTGTATGCACTTCTTACCAGGGTCCAGTATCTCTGAGATTGGGTAGTGTATGCACTTCTTACCAGGGTCCAGTATCTCTGAGATAGGGTAGTGTATGCACTTCTTACCAGGGTCCAGTATCTCTGAGATTGGGTAGTGTATGCACTTCTTACCAGGGTCCAGTATCTCTGAGATAGGGTAGTGTATGCACTTCTTACCAGGGTCCAGTATCTCTGAGATAGGGTAGTGTATGCACTTCTTACCAGGGTCCAGTATCTCTGAGATAGGGTAGTGTATGCACTTCTTACCAGGGTCCAGTATCTCTGAGATAGGGTAGTGTATGCACTTCTTACCAGGGTCCAGTATCTCTGAGATAGGGTAGTGTATGCACTTCTTACCAGGGTCCAGTATCTCTGAGATAGGGTAGTGTATGCACTTCTTACCAGGGTCCAGTATCTCTGAGATAGGGTAGTGTATTTGTGGGACCAGAGTGACCAGAGTTTAACTACAGAGTGGCCTATTGATAGATGCCACCTAGCCAACGTCTCCACTTTATTACAATTAAAGCACAGAAAGCAGCAAATCACCTGCAAATCAATGGTCCACTCTGGGGGACTGGAGAAGGATAACATTAGCTAGTATTTCACACCGCCATAGTGGAGAGAATACTTCTGGGATTCTGCTCTACTGTAATAACAATAGTCTGAAATTAAACTAATTAAGTAAAAACAGGATAGAATTGAATGGAATAGCAAACTTGTCACGCCCTGACCTTAGATGTGATTTGGGTGGGCATTCTATGTCCTTTATTTCTATGATTTGGTTTTCTATGTTTGGCCGGGTATGGTTCTCAATCAGGGACAGCTGTCTATCGTTGTCTCTGATTGGGAATCATACTTAGGCAGCCCTTTTTCCCACCTGTGATTATGGGTAGGTATCTTTGTTAGTGGCACTATAGTCCTCAGAAGCTTCACGGTTGTTTATTTTGTTTCTTGTTTTGTTGGCGACATTTTAAAATAAAATAAAATGTACGCTCACCACGCTGCACTTTGGTCCAGTTCTTTCGACGGCCGTGACAGAACTACCCACCACAAACGGACCAAGCGGCGTGGCCGGGAGGAGCAGCACTATCTGGAGGAATGGACATGGGAGGAGATATTGGAGGGCAAGGGACCCTGGACGCAGGCTGGTGAATTTCGCCGACCTAGGAAGGAGCTAGAAGCAGCAAAGGCGGAACGGCGAAAGTACGAGGAGTTGGCACAGCGGAGCAAGCACGAGAGGCAGCCCCCAATTTTTGGGGGGGGGGTTACACGGGGAGATTGGCAGAGTCAGGTTGGAGACCTGAGCCAACTCCTCTTGCTTACCGCGGGGAGAGTGTGACTAGTCAGGCTCCGTGTTATGCGGCTCTGCGCAGTGTGTCTCCAATGCACACTCATAGCCCGGTGCGCTATATTCCAGCTCCTCGCATCGGCCGGGCTAGAGTGGGCATCCAGCCAGGACGGATGGTGCCGGCTCAGCGCATCTGGCCTCCAGTGTGTCTCTTCGGTCCAGGATATCCTGCGCCGGCTCTGCGCACTGTGTCTCCGGTGCGTGTCCACAGCCCAGTTCGTCCTGTGCCAACGCCCCGCAGTTGCCGGGCTAGGGTGAGCATCCAGCCAGGACGGGTTGTGCCAGCTCTGCTCTCCAGACACCCAGTGATGATCCATGGCCTGAAGCCTCCAGTGATGATCCATGGCACGGAGCCTCCAGCGACGGCCTCCAGTCCAGAGCCTCCAGCGACGGCCTCCAGTCCAGAGCCTCCAGCGACGGTCCCCAGTCCGGAGCCTCTAGCGACGGTCTCCAGTCCGGAGCCTCCAGCGACGGTCTGCAGTCCGGAGCCCGCAACGACGGTCTCCAGTCCAGAGCCCCCAGCGACGGTCTCCAGTCCGGAGCCCCCAGCGACGGTCCCCAGTCTGTGGCCCGCGACGAGGGTCCCCAGTCCGGGGTCGGCGACGAGGGTCCCCGCACCAGAGGCACCAACAAAGTGGGGTGAGCCAGAGGTGGAGCGGGGTCTACGTCCCGCACCAGAGCCACCACCGCGGATAGATGCCCACCCAGACCCTCCCCTATAGGTTCAGGTTTTGCGGCCGGAGTCCGCACCTTTGGGGGGGGGGGGGGGGGGTACTGTCACGCCCTGACCTTAGAGAGCCTTTTTATGTCTCTTTTTGGTTTGGTCTATCGTTGTCTCTGATTGGGAATCATACTTAGGCAGCCCTTTTTCCCACCTGTGATTGTGGGTAGGTATCTTTGTTAGTGGCACTATAGCCCTCGGAAGCTTCACGGTTGTTTATTTTGTTTCTTGTTTTCTTGGCGACATTTTAAAATAAAATAAAATGTATGCTCACCACGCTGCACTTTGGTCCAGTTCTTTCGACGGCTGTGACATAACTAAATCATCATTATCATCATCATTATTAATTCAGTTAATGTCTGGAAGAAGAGAAGCAATGAACATGGTGATACATTCAGTAAACTGTCAAAGGGGTATGTGTGTGCTCTCCCCAAAAATCTGTGTGCACATTAGTGTGTGTGTGTGCATGTGTATTGCCAGCATGCCTGTGTGTGTGTGTGTGTGTGTGTGTGTGTGTGTGTGTGTGTGTGTGTGTGTGTGTGTGTGTGTGTGTGTGTGTGTGTGTGTGTGTGTGTGTGTGTGTGTGTGTGTGTGTGTGTGTGTGTGTGTGTAGCTTATTTTAACAGAGCTAGATTATCACCCTAGTGAGCGATGCTGCTGATACAGAGAAGATGCTGTAGTAATTAGTATATTGTACCTAGCATACAGAGCCAGGGTCAAACACAGAGCAGTGTATAATGGTATGATGCCTTACCAGCAGTAAACCAGAACAGGCAACACTATAAACCTGGGACAGAAACTACACATGGAATCACAACTTACTACAGAAACAGTATATTATAGTGAGAAAGAGTGACGGAGAGGGAGCGGGTGAGAGAGAGTCAGAAAGGAGAGAGGAGAGAGCGAGAGCGAGAGCGAGAGATGGGTCAATATAAATGGCAACCAAGTGAAATATAGTATGGAATCATATCAGAAAACACAACCAAGTGAAATATAGTATGGGATCATAACAGAAAACACAACCAAGTGAAATATAGTATGGTATCCAATCAGAAAACACAACCAAGTGAAATATAGTATGGTATCCAATCAGAAAACACAACCAGGTGAAATATAGTATGGTATCCAATCAGAAAACACAACCAAGTGAAATATAGTATGGTATCCAATCAGAAAACACAACCAAGTGTGCACTGCACTTACACACTACATCACACACACACACACACACACACACACACACACACACACACACACACACACACACACACACACACACACACACACACACACACACACACACACACACACACACACACACACAGTGGCTGCGTTGGTAATTTGTTGGTTGTATTGGCGCAGTGGACTGTAGCGGTGGAGCAGTAACAGTTTGATGGTAGGCTTTATGAGGACAGTATATAATGTGTGTGACAGCGAGTGCCAGAGGGGGAGATATGTGACGCTACGGCAACCAATGCTCCTTTGTGGCCCTACTGGACTCACCTACTACTTGACTAGCTACTGTGAATTAGCCCTCTGATTGGCTACTGATTTAGCTCTCTGATAGGCTATATAATTAGTCCTCTGATTGGCTACTGAATTAATTATGTGTTTCTTTATAGAATTAGCTCTCTGATCTGTTGTATTGCCTCCATTACTCACACAAAAAGTACTACATGTGGGTTATTTGGTAACTCCGCTCTGGGTACAGGGCCGTGCACAGAACTTTCAGGGGGCAGGTGTTCAAGTTGGGTTGTTGGGATGTCCCAAACATGGGTCCATTTAACCATCAGTTGGGTAAACACATTCTTCCATAATATTAAGATAATTTATTACATATTATAATAAGGTATTCCACCTTACTGTATCCTCACAATGGGGAACTGTAAGCGTAATTGAAGCTACAAAAATGTAAATGTTCGACCTTAACATGTGATAACTATACAACAGAACAGATTAACAGGAATGACATTTACTCTCTTGGGTGGCTAAAAATAACTATTTGAAAGCCACGCCTCAACTAAACTACACTTCCAGTCTTCTGGTCTTGTCACGGATCCCCCAGGGAACTGCTGCTCATTCTGTTCACCAGTTCCGGAGGTCGACGTCACCGGCCTTCTAGGCTTCACTGAACGGGATTCATTATCATTAACCCCGGACTGTCTTATTACACACACCTAGTTCCCATTTCCCCTGATTAGTATGTTATATATGTGCACTCTGTCTTTGTCGGTTATTGTTCTATGTCTGTTGGTGGTGTGAGTACCTATGCATTGGTGCAGCTGTTATGCTGCGTGCTTTATATATTGTGAATTACGGGTCTTGTCCCGTGTCTTTCTACGAGGTTTACCCTCGCTCTTTTGTTTGGGTACATCCCAGTGTTTTGTATACGTGTTTGTTTTGGGTGTATTAAAAACCCCTGTTATGTATTCCTGCGCCTGTCTCCAAATCCTTTATACCAGTGTGACAGGTCTGACCTGCTGGGTCATATCTCAATAACCCAGAACCAATAACCCAGCATCAATAACCCAGTAGTTAAAAAAAAACAAAAAAACATCCCAACTAAGAGGCCCAACGCCTGCAACCCAGCAGTTGGGTCAACAAAACAACCCAGCATTTTTAGAGTGTAGAGCAGGGCTATACACACAAAGCATCAAACTGACATATACCTCTACAGTTGTTCTCTGGAGAGTCATTGTGCTAAAGAGACGATGATCACTGTATGCTGATAGATGTGTGTTTCATCCTAGAATAAAGATGATGGATTGTGGTATTGATTTAGCTGAGCCTTGCCATGACTGGACTGGCTGTCTCAGACTGACTGGGAGAGAGGAAGTTTCACTTATTATTATTCTCTGACTCATTGGGGATCCGTGTGCTGACCCGGGGTGTGTGTGTGTGACAGGCTTAGATCCTCCGTGTCAGGGACAGCGCTGAAAATGAAACACGGCCTCTCTCTCTGTTCTGCTGCTGTTCTCTCTGTCTGTCCCTCACTATCCCAGAGGAGGCTAGGAACACACAGACACAGAGGGAAAGAAAGACAGAGAGAAAGAGGAGTTGAGGATGGAGTTATCGACTCTCCTCTGTTCCATCACCTCCAACCCCTCTAAAGGTGTACCGAGACACACGTCACATGAATACTCAAACAGACACACTCCGTTTCTGCATAAGGCAGAGGAAGAGGGATATTGTAATATCAGTAGGCTATCTATTCTCTACTCTGCTAGTGGATCCCAATCCTCTTTGGAAATAACAGCAGCAGCACAAATCTGTGTGACTGGCTGAGACAGAAAGATAGGGCTGGGCTCTGTTTAATACCCTTATGTAAACCAGTAGCAATCAACCCTAACACAGCACCACACAGCACCACTCAGGGAACAATAAAGGACACTCTCTATTCTCTCACCAGATAGCAGCGCGGTGTGTGTGTGTGTGTGTGTGTGTGTGTGTGTGTGTGTGTGTGTGTGTGTGTGTGTGTGTGTGTGTGTGTGTGTGTGTGTGTGTGTGTGTGTGTGTGTGTGTGTGTGTGTGTGTGTGTGTGTGTGTGTGTGTGTGTGTGTGTGTGTGTGTGAGAAAGAGAGGGAGAGAGAGATACTGTACGGTTGTTTCTTTCAGCAGTTAGAGGACAATGCGGCCTGGTTCCCAAGCGTTTGTTGTGCTAGTTTAGAATGTGTCTTAAACCTGACCTCAGAGACTAACTACTGTATGTCTGATACGCTCCTTCATTCAGCCTCCACTATCCCTCCTTTCTGATATCTCACTCTCATCCCTCAGCATCCCTTTGTTTACTTCTTCTCCTCATCCCTCCCTCCTCTCTGACTCTGGTTCAGTAAACAAAAAGCAGAAAAACAGTCAAATAGAGCGAGGCTCAGATTGTCCAATCTAAATTTTAAAAAACAGCAGTGACACAAATATCCCTCATCTCACCACGCCAGCTAGAGCCAAGACAGCAACAAAGGTCAAAGTATTGTATGCATGTGCGTGTATGTTTCTGGTGTATGAGTGTGTGTACAATTTTGACAGAAAACATATTATAGTGAAATGTCTTTATTTCCGGTTGTCAACTTGTCACAATGTCCCTGTGTTTCAGCCATATAGACCCTGTCATAATGCCCCTGTGTTTCAGCCATATAGATCCTGTCATAATGGCCCTGTGTTTCAGCCATATAGACCCTGTCATAATGGCCCTGTGTTTCAGCCATATAGACCCTGTCATAATGGCCTCGTGTTTCAGGCATATAGACCCTGTCATAATGGCCTTGTGTTTCAGCCATATAGACCCTGTCATAATGGCCCTGTGTTTCAGCCATGTAGACCCTGTCATAATGGCCTCGTGTTTCAGCCATATAGACCCTGTCATAATGGCCTCGTGTTTCAGCCATATAGACCCTGTCATAATGGCCTCGTGTTTCAGCCATATAGACCCTGTCATAATGGCCTCGTGTTTCAGCCATATAGATCCTGTCATGATGGCCTCGTGTTTCAGCCATATAGACCCTGTCATAATGGCCTCGTGTTTCAGCCATATAGATCCTGTCATAATCTCCCTGAGTTTCAGCCATATAGACCCTGTCATAATCTCCCTGTGTTTCAGCCATATAGACCCTGTCATAATGGCCCTGTGTTTCAGCCATATAGACCCTGTCATAATGGCCCTGTGTTTCAGCCATATATATCCTGTCATAATGGCCTTGTGTTTCAGCAATATAGACCCTGTCGTAATGGCCTCGTGTTTCAGCCATATAGACCCTGTCATAATCTCCCGAGTGGTGCAGCGGTCTAAGGCACTGCATCTCAGTGCTAGAGGCGTGAATCCAGGCTGTATCACAACCGGCCGTGATTGGGAGTCCCATAGGGCTGCGCACAATTGGCCCAGCATCGTCCAGGTCATTGTAAATAAGAATTTGTGCTTAACTGACCTGCCTAGTTAAATAAAGGTTCAATAAAAATAAATAAATAAATAAAATAATGGCCCTGTGTTTTAGCCATATAGTCCCTACTAGGAAACCATATAATATTCACACATTAGCCTTTATCCCCTAGTCCAGGGGTTCCCAAACTCGGTCCTGCCCGAGTGCCAGGGCAAAAACCAAAACGTACACACACACACACACACACACACACACACACACACACACACACACACACACACACACACACACACACACACACACACACACACACACACACACACACACACACACACACACACACACACACACACACACACACACACACTAGCCTGAGAGGGAGAGGGGCATGTGATGAGCTCCTAGAGAATTATTACACTTAAAAGAAACAGAGAACAGGAGAGAGAGATTTAATGTTCTTATTCCAGCAGAGAGAGATCAACAGCTCCGCTCATGATTAAGAGAGGGTTGTTCTGTAAAGACAGGAGAGTCTTGAATTACGACACAGAAGCGTGTGTGCGTGCATGTGTCTCTGTGCTACTAGTGGCTCTCTGGCTCTCTGTCACAATAGGCTTACAGAACTCAGTCACAGCCAATGAGAGGGTGTGTTTGTGTTTCTTTGATCCTTATATTAATGATAATATCGCCAGGTTGGAGAGTTGTGAAGTCATTGGGATTCAACCTAAGAACCAGATTGGTTTGTAGCTGCTCTGGGAAATGGTGGTTGCTGTTATTGATAAAATAGAAGCAGTGTTCTTAGTGTACAGTATGCTTTTGTATTCAGGTGAGATTTTGTTTCTGCCTTTGATCAGGCAGTGTGCAGTATACATCACACAGTTTTATGGCAAGAGCGAGAGATAGAAGAGAGAGTATTATTTCAGAGTCCCAGGCATTGCGGCTGTTGTTGTTCTATAGGCGGTTTTATGGAGCAGAAACCAACTGCCTGTTCTCTGGGTTGTTTTCGCACTGATTGATTGCTCTGGCCTGAGGCTCCTCTGAGTGTGTTGCGTCGTGTCTGGGTGTTTACCGGAATGTTTGGAGGATAAAAACCTGAGTCCTCGACATCAGTCTAGACTAGAGTCAGGGAGGAAAAGAGACAGAACGAACGAAACAATGAATGAAAGAGAGAAAGAAAAACAACAGTTCTCCTTTGGCCCAAAGGAGTACATAGCCCATAGAGAACCCATGCTTTTGTCTGTCTCTGTGTGCTGTGGTAGACTGAGCTGCATTCTCAGTCTCTGGACGGTTCTGACTGTGTTCTCCAGTGCTGCAGACCTGTCAGTGGGTCAGAGACAGACTGACACTGAGGCACCAGAAGGGTCACAGTTGTCTGTCCCTATATGTATCACTTTTTTTCATTCAAACTGTCATCCCTTTTATTTAGTCTATCTCTCTCTGTCAGGGAAATTGTCAAGGACCATTTGAAAAAGTTGGAAAAACAATATTTTGCTAGGACGTGTGTGTTCAGTGAAGAAGAAACTATAGTTTGTATAGAGTGTGTCAAACACTGACATCTCAAAGGGTGTTCATGTGAAGTGTGTGTGTTTCCATTGGGCCCGTAGCAGTGGATTGATTTTGATTGCACAATGCTTCAAACCACTGTGTTTTCAGATGATAATCTGCTCACGCCGCAGATTATAACTCAGATCATCTATTTCACAATAAACACAGAAACTATGTGACACTTGTGTGTGGTGCGACACACACACACACACACACACACACACACACACACACACACACACACACACACACACACACACACACACACACACACACACACACACACACACTAGCCTGAGAGGGAGAGGGGCATGTGATGAGCTCCTAGAGAATTATTACACTTAAAAGAAACAGAGAACAGGAGAGAGAGATTTAATGTTCTCATTCCAGCAGAGAGAGATCAACAGCTCCGCTCATGATTAAGAGAGGGTTGTTCTGTAAAGACAGGAGAGTCTTGAATTACGACACAGAAGCGTGTGTGTACGTGCATGCATGCGTGCGTGAGTGTGTCTCTGTGCTGTGAGGTTTCTTTCTGTTATGTTTCTTAATTAGCTGACAAAGGTTACTAAAGGTCAAGGCGTCTCAGGCAGGGGGGCCGGCACATGCAAATGAGGCAGGAGGTCAGACGGCTTAGTGACCTGCCTTTCACAGCCCATATATGGGCGCAACCACACGCTGTACTGACACACAAATACCCTCAATTCTAAAATACTATCACTGATCTAGGTGATGTATTTACACCAATCACACACAGGCACTGTACTGACATACAAATACCTGAACTAATATTAATACTGAGTTGATGAGAATACTGTAACGGATTTCTATGTAGAGTAATTACCACGAATGCATCACACCTTTGCCATGCCAAACACTCTATCAGATCATTATCACACCTGCAGCCCAATGGGTTTCTGCCTCAGATTGGCCCAGAATAATATTGATACGACCTTCATATCTACCACTTTCACATGACCTACTTATTATTCATGTCTTTAAACACATGACATGTACTCTTCTAGTTCTCTCTACAGCTCAGTAGGCACTACATGAACACCCAGATAGGGTGTCAGTGAGTTCAGGGAGTTGGAGAGTGTTGAAGGAGATAAGATAAGAGGTGAGACAGCAGTAGGTAGTCGCCTGTGCATAAAAAAATGATCCTTGTAGGCTTAGGCAAGTTCTAGTGGTAACACACACACACACTGTTCCACTATGCTCTGGTGATAAAAGTGATAGAGCGTTAGACAAGCTCTAATGCTGGAGGTGAGAGACAGATACTAGTAGTAACAGTAGATGTGAAGGGTTTTATCTGGCTCTGCTGTAGGTCTGATACCTCCTGCAGCAGACCTTGTCTAAGTCTCCTTTAGACTGTGGGCCAGTGTATCAGGACTATGTCACTGGGAGCTGTGGGAGGTGGTTGAGTGATGATCTGTGATAGGTCCTCTAATAGATGTGTGACTGTCTGAACTATCGCCCCGATAGTGACTCTGGACTAGACAGGACAGCAGGACTGAGACAAGAGCGCGGGAGAGAGGGAGAGACAGAATGTAAAAGTAACAGAACGTTATAATCCTCTGAAATAATAAATCATACAATATTCAGGGAGTATAAAGTTCATATTTTCCAGACTAGCGGTTCAAACGTTTAGCCGATTTGGTTTTAGACAAACTCAGCACATCAACATGAATACAAAATAATACTAGTGAGATAATGATTTGTGAATTAATCCAAAACACACTTAAATTGTCACTGATGCTTTTGGGTCCACCGTATTAAAAGTGAAAGTGAGAGTCAGTGAAACTTTGACAGGTCCACATCTTCAGTCAGGCAGTAAGGGACTTGACTGTTTCTAGTGCTCCTCCTCATCTCTCTATCAACGAAACACAACCCTGCTATAGTTCTAATCCACTGGCCAGACTCCGCTGCCCCAAAGTCTTAAACCCCAAACTCTCAATCTCTGACTCAGAGAGCACACACACACACACACACACACACATGCACACGCACACGCACACACGCACACACACACACACACACACACACACACACACACACACACACACACACACACACACACACACACACACTGTGCATTACTACACAATGAACTGCTTCTCCAGCACATCTACAACTGTTAATTAATGAGCAGTGCATTAAATAGACTGTATTTCATATAGCTTGTTGTGTCAGTGTGTCTAATACATACATTACCAGTGTTGCCCCTACTCTCCCAGCCTGTGTATGTGATTACAGTACCTCTTTCATCACACTGTACAATAGGCTTTACAATAATAGACCATAAATTAATCCAGTGGCCAGACCAGCTAGCTGTAAATAGTAAGTAGTGATTGTTTACAGTGCAGACATGTCTATGAGTGGGCTGGCTACACAATTATCACACACAGCAGCACTCAATCCTCAACTGCCACTGTGTAGCATCACATTGAACACTGCCATGATCTCTCACCAGGCTCACAATAACCTTGTCAGTTAGTATTATATCGCTTTTACATAGAGTAATAGTAATATACTCTACATTCTTTCTTAGAGGATTTCTGGGATGAGACTAGCAGGGTTTTTATTTATTTACTTATTTAGATCTGTAACCTTTATTTAAACAGGCAAGTCAAATAAGAACAAATTCCTATTTACAATGATGGTCTGGCAGGAGGCGAGGGGCACTGAATAAATCAAAGTAAAAAGGGTCCTGGCTCCAAGGCTGGGTGAGGGTTATAGCTCTGCTGTACCCTCTTAACGGCAGTGGAGCTCTCTGTCTCTTTAATCCTGCTCGTCTAGAGCAGATGAGAAGGCCTTATTAAAGATTGATTTACTCCACTGTCTGTGCAATCTGGGCTCAGGTTATCAGGGAGATCAGTCAAACACACACACACACACACACACACACACACACACACACACACACACACACACACACACACACACACACACACACACACACACACACACACACACACACACACACACATACACACACACACACGCTCTTGCTTCACTTCATTATCTCTAATACTGCTAGTAAACGTTTAGCGCCAGCGAGTGTTCTCCCATATGGAGCGCACACAGCTCTGAGCCTCAGTGATGTTAATGGGTTTTTAAATGTCAGGGAATGATAACAGGGGGATCTGTTGTTCTATGTCCTCACGATCATCATCATCGCAGAGCGGAGCAGAGAGTGGTCGCTGTATGTGTGTATGTGTGTGTGTGCGCGGCACCCAACCCATGTGTGTGTGCGCAGGTGCGGCCCTACTTCCACCAGTGCTGATGTCAGCATGATTTATGCACCAATCAGATGAGGAGAGAGCGAGAAAGCGAGAGAGAGGGCGGAAGGGAGGGAGGGAGAGAGAGAGGGAGATGGACGGAGGAAATACTGTGTTCTTTAATCATACCTTCTGCTTTCTCACCATAACATTCGAAGGCTCTGGCCTGGTCTTTATTGGTCTCAATATGTGATTCTCCCAGCAGGCTTTGGGTAGTCTGGTCAGTTGGCCCTGCTTCCTGTAACCTAGATCTGCAGAGGGACCTAAAAGGATTCACTTCATTGAGCCCGGTGTAAGGGATGGACACAGACATACATGCATACGCATGTGCACTCACACAGTGAGAAGAGGGCAGACAACGTTGTCAGGCTTGAGATCTGTGGGAGGAATCTCTTCTCTAGTCCCACCAGGTAAACAGTAAAGCCAGAAGTCTAAGTCATACTTAAGCTCTGACAATAGACTGACTACTAAGGGTGAGAGATAGAAAGGCTGTCTGACACATGAAATAATGGCCCTGTGTTTTAGCCATATAGAACCTACTAGGAAACAATATAATATTCACACATTAGCCTTTATCCCCTAGTCCAGGGGTTCCCAAACTCGGTCCTGCCCGAGTGCTAGGACAAAAAACAAAACGTGCGCACACACACACACACACACACACACACACACACACACACACACACACACACACACACACACACACACACACACACACACACACACACACACACACACACACACACACACACACACACACACACACAGGAATTGATTCTCATTGTGAGAAGCAGAATTGCTGCAGGGACAGTCACTGTTTACTGTAAATAATCAAGTGACACACACAGTCTCCAAGGGGGAAGAGAGCTTAACTAACCATTTACAGGGAAACCACTGGGGTAAATGTCTCACTTTAGTCTGTTTGTAGTATTGTTTTGTTTTGTTTTCATTACTGTTAAACAAGAGCCAATTATAGAAAGAGAGGGACTAAAACAGCAGTATTCTGTGGTAATTATTTGTTTATCTCGTAAAGCTCAATTACATCATGTAGACCAGGGATCATCAACCAGATTCAACCGTGTGGCAATTTCTTCTTGAGTGGGTGGTCAGAGTGCCAGGAACATAATTACAAATCATTTGTAGACTGCAAATTGACCACAAGAAGCCCAAACCAATGTAATGTTTGACTAAAACATCATCATTTCAATCCTTGCTTCCAGTTGTATACGATCATGTGTCTCTCCATTAAGCATGGGAATATTTGGGAACACATTTCCATAATTAAAATCACTTGGAGCTGGTTTTTACAGTCTTATGTTCCCCCCTTTTCCGCGCTACGGATTGAATCGAGCTCTCTCTCTTTCTATACTCCCGCTCTTCCCTTTTGTGTGCTCTCTCACCTAAGTTCTTAAGTGATCAATTCTTCTTCAGACATCGTATTATCATACTTACTGGGAAATACACACACACACACACACACACACACACACACACACACACACACACACACACACACACACACACACACACACACACACACACACACACACACACACACACACACACACACACACACACACACACACTCAACATAAATCACAGCCTGTCACTCTCACACTGCTGCTTACAGACATTTAAACTCTGTTATGATATTCTATTGTTGGCTAATTTATTAGGATCGAGCTCCATTAGTCTTCTTTACACACAGGTTGTGGTCTCTTGCCAATAACACCATTAGGTCTACTGTCTTTATGTGATCAAACATACAGTAGTAATGGGGAGAGTACAGAGGTAGACAGGAGGGAGTTTCTCCCAATGAGCTGATTATCACACACTGCTGGATACCAACTGTTTTCTGTAATAACCATTTGACTATTGTCACTGATCTAGTCCAGCAGCAGCAGTTTGTCTTTCATGGTGCGCATGAAGAGATCTAGACATAATCAGAGGTCTGAGGACAGAAAGAGGGGAGCTAACCGCTGTTGAGTGGGACTTCAATTTAGTAATTAGATCATTCAATATAATCATTAAATTAGAATTTTTTTTAAGTTATTTCAATATAATTTTGACAGCTAACCTTTGTATTGAATGAGAACCTATTTCTTAGGGTTGAACCGGGATATGGGTATGAAGCTAGGGTTATGGTTAGGGTTTAGGTCACAGTTAGGGTTGAACCGGGATGTGATGTCCACATGAAGCTGTGGTCCCGTGTGGCTCAGTTGGTAGAGCATGGCGCTTGCAACGCCAGGGTTGTGGGTTCATTTCCCACGGGGGGACCAGGGTTCAATTCCCACGGGGGGACCAGGATGAATATGTATGAACTTTCCAATTTGTAAGTCGCTCTGGATAAGAGCGTCTGCTAAATGACTTAAATGTCAATGTAAATGGTAAGGGTTGGGGTTAGAGTTAGGTTATGTTAGGGTTGAACCGATGTATCAGTTTACCCAAATGAAAATAAAGGTTTAGAAACACCAAAATCAGGCCCACAAAATCTTTAAATCTTATGCAGACACACACTCACACAGCCCAGCCCGTCTCCAGTGCTGAAGCTGTTTGTAAGGCTAAGTAAGCGGCGCCCAGGGTTATGCATCATTTACCAAGGCTCAATAACAACCTCTTTTTCACCGCTCGACCTACCTGGCCACACTGAATGGCGTGCGCACACACACAGAGCACAACGTATCTCTTCTCCCCTGGAAGCCTTAACCAGGCACGTTATATCTGTGTTGCAGCTATCTGGCCATGACATTATGTATTGTTTTGATAGATATTGATACTCACGGCAGAGAAAGTTAAACAGAGGAGAAAAATATGCTTTGAAAAGCAACATGGCTGCCGAGAGAGCGAGGGTAACGGGTTGCTAACTAGAGAACAGGGGAAAGAGACATGAAGAAAGAGAGAGAGGGAAACAGATAGGGAGGGAGGGATAAAAAGAGAGAGAGAGCAGGGTGGTTTATAAAAAGATTGGTGTCACAACAGAGAAGAGAGAGGTCGACAATGGAACTGTGACCTAAAAGAGAAGAGATTTGAAAAGTTGATTTGGTAGTAGAGAACAGTTTGTGTGAACAAGGTACCGTGGTAGAGAACAGTTTATGTGAACAAGGTACCGTGGTAGAGGATAGTTTATGTGAACAAGGTACCGTGGTAGAGAATAGTTTATGTGAACAAGGTACAGGAGTAGAGAACAGTTTATGTGAACAAGGTACAGGAGTAGAGAACAGTTTGTGTGAACAAGGTACCGTGGTAGAGAACAGTTTATGTGAACAAGGTACCGTGGTAGAGGATAGTTTATGTGAACAAGGTACCGTGGTAGAGGATAGTTTATGTGAACAAGGTACAGGAGTAGAGAACAGTTTATGTGAACAAGGTACCGTGGTAGAGAATAGAATATGTGAACAAGGTACCGTGGTAGAGGATAGTTTATGTGAACAAGGTACCGTGGTAGAGAATAGTTTATGTGAACAAGGTACAGGAGTAGAGAACAGTTTATGTGAACAAGGTACAGGAGTAGAGAACAGTTTGTGTGAACAAGGTACCGTGGTAGAGAACAGTTTATGTGAACAAGGTACCGTGGTAGAGGATAGTTTATGTGAACAAGGTACCGTGGTAGAGGATAGTTTATGTGAACAAGGTACAGGAGTAGAGAACAGTTTATGTGAACAAGGTACCGTGGTAGAGAATAGAATATGTGAACAAGGTACAGGAGTAGAGAACAGTTTATGTGAACAAGGTACAGTAGAAGAGAACAGTTTATGTGAACAAGGTACCGTGGTAGAGAATAGTTTATGTGAACAAGGTACAGTGGTAGAGAATAGTTTATGTGAACAAGGTACAGTGGTAGAGGATAGTTTATGTGAAAAAGGTACAGTGGTAGAGAAAAGTTTATGTGAACAAGGTACAGTGGTAGAGAATAGTTTATGTGAACAAGGTACAGTGGTAGAGGATAGTTTATGTGAACAAGGTACAGTAGTAGAGAACAGTTTATGTGAACAAGGTACAGTAGTCAAGGATATTTTAATTGAACAATGTACAGTAGTCAAGGATAGTTTATGTGAACAAGGTACAGTAGTCAAGGACAGTTTATGTGAACAAGGTACAGTGGTAGAGGATAGTTTGTGAACAAGGTACAGTAGTAGAGAACAGTTTATGTGAACAAGGTGCAGTGGTAGAGAACAGTTTATGTGAACAATGTACAGGAGTAGTGAGCCATGTATGTGAACAAGGTACAGTGGTAGAGGGTAGTTTATGTGAACAAGGTACAGTGGTAGAGGATAGGTTGTGAACAAGGTACAGTAGTAGAGAACAGTTTATGTGAACAAGGTACAGGAGTAGAGAACAGTTTATGTGAACAAGGTACAGTAGTAGAGAACAGTTTATGTGAACAAGGTGCAGGAGTAGAGAACAGTTTATGTGAACAAGGTACAGGAGTAGAGAACAGTTTATGTGAACAAGGTACAGTTGTCAAGGATAGTTTATGTGAACAAGGTACAGTAGTCAAGGACAGTTTATGTGAACAAGGTACAGTGGTAGAGGATAGTTTGTGAACAAGGTACAGTAGTCAAGAAAAGTTTATGTGAACAAGGTACAGTAGTCAAGGATAGTTTATGTGAACAAGGTACAGTAGTAGAGAACAGTTTATGTGAACAAGGTACAGGAGTAGAGAGCCATGTATGTGAACAAGGTACAGTGGTAGAGGGTAGTTTATGTGAACAAGGTACAGTGGTAGAGGATAGTTTGTGAACAAGGTACAGTAGTAGAGAACAGTTTATGTGAACAAGGTACAGGAGTAGAGAACAGTTTATGTGAACAAGGTACAGTGGTAGAGGATAGTTTATGTGAACAAGGTGCAGGAGTAGAGAACAGTTTATGTGAACAAGGTACAGTAGCAGAGAACAGTTTATGTGAACAAGATACAGTGGTAGAGGACAGTTTATGTGAACAAGGTACAGGAGTAGAGAACAGTTTATGTGAACAAGGTACAGGAGTAGAGAACAGTTTATGTGAACAAGGTACAGTAGTCAAGGATATTTTATTTGAACAAGGTACAGTAGTCAAGGATAGTTTATGTGAACAAGGTACCGTAGTCAAGGACAGTTTATGTGAACAAGGTACAGTGGTAGAGAACAGTTTATGTGAACAAGGTACAGGAGTAGAGAACCATGTATGTGAACAAGGTACAGTGGTAGAGGATAGTTTATGTGAACAAGGTACAGTAGTAGAGAACAGTTTATGTGAACAAGGTACAGTGGCAGAGAACATTTTATGTGAACAAGGTACAGTGGCAGAGAACAGTTTATGTGAACAAGGTACAGGAGTAGAGAACCATTTATGTGAACAAAGTAGAGTGGTAGAGGATACTTTATGTGAACAGGGTACAGTAGCAGGAAACAGTTTATGTGTAAAAGGGACAGATGTAGAGAACAGTTTATGTGAACAAGGTACAGTGTCAGAGAATAGTTTATGTGAACAAGGTACAGTGATAGAGGATACTTTATGTGAACAAGGTACAGTAGCAGGAAACAGTTTATGTGTAAAAGGGACAGATGTAGAGAACAGTTTATGTGAACAAGGTACAGTGGTAGAGGATAGTTTGTGAACAAGGTACAGTAGTAGAGAACAGTTTATGTGTAAAAGGGACAGATGTAGCGAACAGTTTATGTGAACAAGGTACAATGGTAGAGGATAGTTTATGTGAACCAGGTACAGTGGTAGAGGATAGTTTGTGAACAAGGTACAGTAGTAGAGAACAGTTTATGTGAACAAGGTACAGTGGTAGAGGATAGTTTATGTGAACCAGGTACAATGGTAGAGGATAGTTTATGTGAACCAGGTACAGTGGTAGAGGATAGTTTGTGAACAAGGTACAGTAGTAGAGAACAGTTTATGTGAACAAGGTACAGTGGTAGAGGATAGTTTATGTGAACAAGGTACAGTGGTAGAGGATAGTTTATGTGAACAAGGTGCAGGAGTAGAGAACAGTTTATGTGAACAAGGTACAGTAGCAGAGAACAGTTTATGTGAACAAGATACAGTGGTAGAGGACAGTTTATGTGAACAAGGTACAGGAGTAGAGAACAGTTTATGTGAACAAGGTACAGGAGTAGAGAACAGTTTATGTGAACAAGGTACAGTAGTCAAGGATATTTTATTTGAACAAGGTACAGTAGTCAAGGATAGTTTATGTGAACAAGGTACCGTAGTCAAGGACAGTTTATGTGAACAAGGTACAGTGGTAGAGAACAGTTTATGTGAACAAGGTACAGGAGTAGAGAGCCATTTATGTGAACAAGGTACAGTGGTAGAGGGTCGTTTATCTGAACAAGGTACAGTGGTAGAGGATAGTTTGTGAACAATGTACAGTAGTAGAGAACAGTTTATGTGAACAAGGTACAGCGGTAGAGGATAGTTTATGTGGACAAGGTGCAGGAGTAGAGAACCATGTATGTGAACAAGGTACAGTGGTAGAGGATAGTTTATGTGGACAAGGTGCAGGAGTAGAGAACAGTATACGTGAACAAGGTACAGTAGCAGAGAACAGTTTATGTGAACAAGGTACAGTGGTAGAGGGTAGTTTATGTGAACAAGGTACAGTGGTAGAGGATAGTTTGTGAACAAGGTACAGTAGTAGAGAACAGTTTATGTGAACAAGGTACAGTGGTAGAGGATAGTTTGTGAACAAGGTACAGTAGTAGAGAACAGTTTATTTGAACAAGGTACAGGAGTAGAGAACAGTTTGTGTGACCAAGGTACAGTGGCAGAGAACAGTTTATGTGAACAAGGTACAGGAGTAGAGAACCATTTATTATTAACAAATACAGTTTTTGTGAACAAGGTACAATAGTAGAGAACGGTTAATGTGAATAAGGTACAGTGGTAGAGGATAGTTTGTGAACAAAGTACAGTAGTAGAGAACGGTTAATGTGAACAAGGTACAGTAGTAGAGAAAGGTTAATGTGAACAAGGTACAGTAGTAGAGAAAGGTTAATGTGAATAAGGTACAGTAGTAGAGAACGATTAATGTGAACAAGGTGCAGTGGTAGAGAACTGTTTTTGTGAACAAGGTACAGTAGTAGAGAACAGTTTATGTGAACAAGGTACGGTAGTAGAGAACAGTTTATGTGAACAAGGTACAGTGGTAGAGGATAGTTTATGTGAACAAGGTACAGTAGTAGAGGATAGTTTGTGAACAAGGTACGGTAGTAGAGAACAGTTTATGTGAACAAGGTACAGTAGTAGAGAACAGTTTATGTGAACAAGGTACAGTGGTAGAGGATAGTTTGTGAACAAGGTACAGTGGTAGAGAACAGTTTGTGTGAACAAGGTACAGTGGTAGAGAACAGTTTGTGTGAACAAGGTGCAGTGGTAGAGAACAGTTTGTGTGAACAAGGAACAGTAGTCAAGGATATTTTAATTGAACAAGGTACAGTAGTCAAGGATAGTTTTTGTGAACAAGGTACAGTAGTCAAGGATAGTTTTTGTGAACAAGGTACAGTAGTAGAGAATAGTTTATGTGAACAAGGTACAGTGCTAGAGTACAGTTTATGTGAACAAGGTACAGTAGTCAAGGATATTTTAATTGAACAAGGTACAGTAGTCAAGGATAGTTTATGTGAACAAGGTACAGTAGTAGAGAACAGTTTATGAGAACAAGGTACAGGAGTAGAGAACCATTTATGTGAACAAGGTACAGTGGTAGAGGGTAGTTTATGTGAACAAGGTACAGTGGTAGAGAACAGTTATGTGAACAAGGTACCGTGGTAGAGAATAGTTTATGTGAACAAGGTACAGTAGTCAAGGATATTTTAATTGAACAAGGTACAGTAGTCAAGGAGATTTTAATTGAACAAGGTACAGTAGTCAAGGATAGTTTATGTGAACCAAGGTACAGTAGTCAAGTAGTTTATGTGAACAAGGTACAGTGGTAGAGGATAGTTATGTGAACAAGGTACAGTAGTCAAGAAAGTTTATGTGAACAAGGTACAGTAGTCAAGGATAGTTTATGTGAACACAGGTACAGTAGTAGAGAACATTTTATGTGAACAAGGTACAGGGGTAGAGAGCCATGTATGTGAACAAGGTACAGTGTAGAGGGTAGTTTATGTGAACAAGGTACAGTGGTAGAGGATAGTTTGTGAACAAGGTACAGTGGTAGAGAACAGTTTGTGTGAACAAGGTACAGTGGTAGAGAACAGTTTATGTGAACAAGGTACAGGAGTAGAGTGAGAACATGTATGTGAACAAGGTACAGTGGTAGAGGATAGTTTATGTGAACAAGGTACAGTAGTAGAGAACAGTTTATGTGAACAAGGTACAGTGGCAGAGAACAGTTTATGTGAACAAGGTACAGGAGTAGAGAACCATTTATGTGAACAAAGTAGAGTGGTAGAGGATACTTTATGTGAACAGGGTACAGTAGCAGGAAACAGTTTATGTGTAAAAGGGACAGATGTAGAGAACAGTTTATGTGAACAAGGTACAGTGTCAGAGAATAGTTTATGTTGAACAAGGTACAGTGATAGAGGATACTTTTGTGAACAAGGTACAGTAGCAGGAAACAGTTTATGTGTAAAAGGGACAGATGTAGAGAACAGTTTATGTGAACAAGGTACAGTGGTAGAGGATAGTTTGTGAACAAGGTACAGTAGTAGAGAACAGTTTATGTGTAAAAGGGACAGATGTAGCGAACAGTTTATGTGAACAAGGTACAATGGTAGAGGATAGTTTAGTGAACCAGGTACAGTGGTAGAGGATAGTTTGTGAACAAGGTACAGTAGTAGAGAACAGTTTATGTGAACAAGTACAGTGGTAGAGGATAGTTTATGTGAACCAGGTACAATGGTAGAGGATAGTTTATGTGAACCAGGTACAGTGGTAGAGGATAGTTTGTGAACAAGGTACAGTAGTAGAGAACAGTTTATGTGAACAAGGTACAGTGGTAGAGGATAGTTTATGTGAACAAGGTACAGTGGTAGAGGATAGTTTATGTGAACAAGGTGAGGAGTAGAGACAGTTTATGTGAACAAGGTACAGTAGCAGGAACAGTTTATGTGAACAAGATACAGTGGTAGAGGACAGTTTATGTGAACAAGGTACAGGAGTAGGAGAACAGTTTATGTGAACAAGGTACAGGAGTAGAGAACAGTTTAGTGAACAAGGTACAGTAGTCAAGGATATTTTATTTGAACAAGGTACAGTAGTCAAGGATAGTTTATGTGAACAAGGTACCGTAGTCAAGGACAGTTTATGTGAACAAGGTACAGTGGTAGAGAACAGTTATGTGAACAAGGTACAGGAGTAGAGAGCCATTTATGTGAACAAGGTACAGTGGTAGAGGGTCGTTTATCTGAACAAGGTACAGTGGTAGAGGATAGTTTGTGAACAATGTACAGTAGTAGAGAACAGTTTATGTGAACAAGGTACAGTGGTAGAGGATAGTTATGTGGACAAGTGGGCAGGAGTAGAGAACCATGTATGTGAACAAGGTACAGTGGTAGAGGATAGTTTATGTGGACAAGGTGCAGAGTAGAGAACAGTATACGTGAACAAGGTACAGTAGCAGAGAACAGTATGTGAACAAGGTACAGTGGTAGAGGGTAGTTTATGTGAACAAGGTACAGTGGTAGAGGATAGTTTGTGAACAAGGTACAGTAGTAGAGAACAGTTTATGTGAACAAGGTACAGTGGTAGAGGATAGTTTGTGAACAAGGTACAGTAGTAGAGAACATTTTGAACAAGGTACAGGAGTAGAGAACAGTTTGGTGACCAAGGTACAGTGGCAGAGAACAGTTTATGTGAACAAGGTACAGGAGTAGAGAACCATTTATTATTAACAAATACAGTTTTGTGACAAGGTACAGTAGTAGAGAACGGTTAAGGTGAATAAGGTACAGTGGTAGAGGATAGTTTGTGAACAAAGTACAGTAGTAGAGAACGGTTAATGTGAACAAGGTACAGTAGTAGAGAACGGTTAATGTGAATAAGGTACAGTAGTAGAGAACGATTAATGTGAACAAGGTGCAGTGGTAGAGAACTGTTTTTGTGAACAAGGTACAGTAGTAGAGAACAGTTTATGTGAACAAGGTACGGTAGTAGAGAACAGTTTATGTGAACAAGGTACAGTAGTAGAGGATAGTTTGTGAACAAGGTACGGTAGTAGAGAACAGTTTATGTGAACAAGGTACAGTAGTAGAGAACAGTTTATGTGAACAAGGTACAGTGGTAGAGGATAGTTTGTGAACAAGGTACAGTGGTAGAGAACAGTTTGTGTGAACAAGGTGCAGTGGTAGAGAACAGTTTGTGTGAACAAGGAACAGTAGTCAAGGATATTTTAATTGAACAAGGTACAGTAGTCAAGGATAGTTTTTGTGAACAAGGTACAGTAGTCAAGGATAGTTTTTGTGAACAAGGTACAGTAGTAGAGAATAGTTTATGTGAACAAGGTACAGTGCTAGAGTACAGTTTATGTGAACAAGGTACAGTAGTCAAGGATATTTTAATTGAACAAGGTACAGTAGTCAAGGATAGTTTATGTGAACAAGGTACAGTAGTAGAGAACAGTTTATGAGAACAAGGTACAGGAGTAGAGAACCATTTATGTGAACAAGGTACAGTGGTAGAGGGTAGTTTATGTGAACAAGGTACAGTGGTAGAGAACAGTTATGTAAACAAGGTACCGTGGTAGAGAATAGTTTATGTGAACAAGGTACAGTAGTCAAGGATATTTTAATTGAACAAGGTACAGTAGTCAAGGATATTTTAATTGAACAAGGTACAGTAGTCAAGGATAGTTTATGTGAACAAGGTACAGTAGTCAAGGACAGTTTATGTGAACAAGGTACAGTGGTAGAGGATAGTTTATGTGAACAAGGTACAGTAGTCAAGAAAAGTTTATGTGAACAAGGTACAGTAGTCAAGGACAGTTTATGTGAACAAGATACAGTGGTAGAGGACAGTTTATGTGAACAAGGTACCGTAGTCAAGGACAGTTTATGTGAACAAGGTACAGTGGTAGAGAACAGTTTATGTGAACAAGGTACAGGAGTAGAGAGCCATTTATGTGAACAAGGTACAGTGGTAGAGGGTCGTTTATCTGAACAAGGTACAGTGGTAGAGGATAGTTTGTGAACAATGTACAGTAGTAGAGAACAGTTTATGTGAACAAGGTACAGTGGTAGAGGATAGTTTATGTGGACAAGGTGCAGGAGTAGAGAACCATGTATGTGAACAAGGTACAGTGGTAGAGGATAGTTTATGTGGACAAGGTGCAGGAGTAGAGAACAGTATACGTGAACAAGGTACAGTAGCAGAGAACAGTTTATGTGAACAAGGTACAGTGGTAGAGGGTAGTTTATGTGAACAAGGTACAGTGGTAGAGAACAGTTATGTGAACAAGGTACCGTGGTAGAGAATAGTTTATGTGAACAAGGTACAGTAGTCAAGGATATTTTAATTGAACAAGGTACAGTAGTCAAGGATATTTTAATTGAACAAGGTACAGTAGTCAAGGATAGTTTATGTGAACAAGGTACAGTAGTCAAGGATAGTTTATGTGAACAAGGTACAGTAGTAGAGAACATTTTATGTGAACAAGGTACAGGAGTAGAGAGCCATGTATGTGAACAAGGTACAGTGGTAGAGGGTAGTTTATGTGAACAAGGTACAGTGGTAGAGGATAGTTTGTGAACAAGGTACAGTGGTAGAGAACAGTTTGTGTGAACAAGGTACAGTGGTAGAGAACAGTTTATGTGAACAAGGTACAGGAGTAGAGAACCATGTATGTGAACAAGGTACAGTGGTAGAGGATAGTTTATGTGAACAAGGTACAGTAGTAGAGAACAAGGTACAGTGGCAGAGAACATTTTATGTGAACAAGGTACAGTGGCAGAGAACAGTTTATGTGAACAAGGTACAGGAGTAGAGAACCATTTATGTGAACAAAGTAGAGTGGTAGAGGATACTTTATGTGAACAGGGTACAGTAGCAGGAAACAGTTTATGTGTAAAAGGGACAGATGTAGAGAACAGTTTATGTGAACAAGGTACAGTGTCAGAGAATAGTTTATGTGAACAAGGTACAGTGATAGAGGATACTTTATGTGAACAAGGTACAGTAGCAGGAAACAGTTTATGTGTAAAAGGGACAGATGTAGAGAACAGTTTATGTGAACAAGGTACAGTGGTAGAGGATAGTTTGTGAACAAGGTACAGTAGTAGAGAACAGTTTATGTGTAAAAGGGACAGATGTAGCGAACAGTTTATGTGAACAAGGTACAATGGTAGAGGATAGTTTATGTGAACCAGGTACAGTGGTAGAGGATAGTTTGTGAACAAGGTACAGTAGTAGAGAACAGTTTATGTGAACAAGGTACAGTGGTAGAGGATAGTTTATGTGAACCAGGTACAATGGTAGAGGATAGTTTATGTGAACCAGGTACAGTGGTAGAGGATAGTTTGTGAACAAGGTACAGTAGTAGAGAACAGTTTATGTGAACAAGGTACAGTGGTAGAGGATAGTTTATGTGAACAAGGTACAGTGGTAGAGGATAGTTTATGTGAACAAGGTGCAGTGGTAGAGGATAGTTTATGTGAACAAGGTACAGTAGCAGAGAACAGTTTATGTGAACAAGGTACAGTAGCAGAGAACAGTTTATGTGAACAAGGTACAGTAGCAGAGAACAGTTTATGTGAACAAGGTACAGGAGTAGAGGACAGTTTATGTGAACAAGGTACAGGAGTAGAGAACAGTTTATGTGAACAAGGTACAGTAGTCAAGGATATTTTATTTGAACAAGGTACAGTAGTCAAGGATAGTTTATGTGAACAAGGTACCGTAGTCAAGGACAGTTTATGTGAACAAGGTACAGTGGTAGAGAACAGTTTATGTGAACAAGGTACAGGAGTAGAGAGCCATTTATGTGAACAAGGTACAGTGGTAGAGGGTCGTTTATCTGAACAAGGTACAGTGGTAGAGGATAGTTTGTGAACAATGTACAGTAGTAGAGAACAGTTTATGTGAACAAGGTACAGTGGTAGAGGATAGTTTATGTGGACAAGGTGCAGGAGTAGAGAACCATGTATGTGAACAAGGTACAGTGGTAGAGGATAGTTTATGTGGACAAGGTGCAGGAGTAGAGAACAGTATACGTGAACAAGGTACAGTAGCAGAGAACAGTTTATGTGAACAAGGTACAGTGGTAGAGGGTAGTTTATGTGAACAAGGTACAGTGGTAGAGGATAGTTTGTGAACAAGGTACAGTAGTAGAGAACAGTTTATGTGAACAAGGTACAGTGGTAGAGGATAGTTTGTGAACAAGGTACAGTAGTAGAGAACAATTTATTTGAACAAGGTACAGGAGTAGAGAACAGTTTGTGTGACCAAGGTACAGTGGCAGAGAACAGTTTATGTGAACAAGGTACAGGAGTAGAGAACCATTTATTATTAACAAATACAGTTTTTGTGAACAAGGTACAGTAGTAGAGAACGGTTAATGTGAATAAGGTACAGTGGTAGAGGATAGTTTGTGAACAAAGTACAGTAGTAGAGAACGGTTAATGTGAACAAGGTACAGTAGTAGAGAACGGTTAATGTGAATAAGGTACAGTAGTAGAGAACGATTAATGTGAACAAGGTGCAGTGGTAGAGAACTGTTTTTGTGAACAAGGTACAGTAGTAGAGAACAGTTTATGTGAACAAGGTACGGTAGTAGAGAACAGTTGATGTGAACAAGGTACAGTGGTAGAGGATAGTTTATGTGAACAAGGTACAGTAGTAGAGGATAGTTTGTGAACAAGGTACGGTAGTAGAGAACAGTTTATGTGAACAAGGTACAGTAGTAGAGAACAGTTTATGTGAACAAGGTACAGTGGTAGAGGATAGTTTGTGAACAAGGTACAGTGGTAGAGAACAGTTTGTGTGAACAAGGTACAGTGGTAGAGAACAGTTTGTGTGAACAAGGTGCAGTGGTAGAGAACAGTTTGTGTGAACAATGAACAGTAGTCAAGGATATTTTAATTGAACAAGGTACAGTAGTCAAGGATAGTTTTTGTGAACAAGGTACAGTAGTCAAGGATAGTTTTTGTGAACAAGGTACAGTAGTAGAGAATAGTTTATGTGAACAAGGTACAGTGCTAGAGTACAGTTTATGTGAACAAGGTACAGTAGTCAAGGATATTTTAATTGAACAAGGTACAGTAGTCAAGGATAGTTTATGTGAACAAGGTACAGTAGTAGAGAACAGTTTATGAGAACAAGGTACAGGAGTAGAGAACCATTTATGTGAACAAGGTACAGTGGTAGAGGGTAGTTTATGTGAACAAGGTACAGTGGTAGAGAACAGTTATGTGAACAAGGTACCGTGGTAGAGAATAGTTTATGTGAACAAGGTACAGTAGTCAAGGATATTTTAATTGAACAAGGTACAGTAGTCAAGGATATTTTAATTGAACAAGGTACAGTAGTCAAGGATAGTTTATGTGAACAAGGTACAGTAGTCAAGGACAGTTTATGTGAACAAGGTACAGTGGTAGAGGATAGTTTATGTGAACAAGGTACAGTAGTCAAGAAAAGTTTATGTGAACAAGGTACAGTAGTCAAGGATAGTTTATGTGAACAAGGTACAGTAGTAGAGAACATTTTATGTGAACAAGGTACAGGAGTAGAGAGCCATGTATGTGAACAAGGTACAGTGGTAGAGGGTAGTTTATGTGAACAAGGTACAGTGGTAGAGGATAGTTTGTGAACAAGGTACAGTAGTAGAGAACAGTTTATGTGAACAAGGTACAGGAGTAGAGAACAGTTTATGTGAACAAGGTACAGTGGTAGAGGATAGTTTATGTGAACAAGGTGCAGGAGTAGAGAACAGTTTATGTGAACAAGGTACAGTAGCAGAGAACAGTTTATGTGAACAAGATACAGTGGTAGAGGACAGTTTATGTGAACAAGGTACAGGAGTAGAGAACAGTTTATGTGAACAAGGTACAGGAGTAGAGAACAGTTTATGTGAACAAGGTACAGTAGTCAAGGATATTTTATTTGAACAAGGTACAGTAGTCAAGGATAGTTTGTGAACAAGGTACCGTAGTCAAGGACAGTTTATGTGAACAAGGTACAGTGGCAGAGAACAGTTTATGTGAACAAGGTACAGGAGTAGAGAACCATGTATGTGAACAAGGTACAGTGGTAGAGGATAGTTTATGTGAACAAGGTACAGTAGTAGAGAACAGTTTATGTGAACAAGGTACAGTGGCAGAGAACATTTTATGTGAACAAGGTACAGTGGCAGAGAACAGTTTATGTGAACAAGGTACAGGAGTAGAGAACCATTTATGTGAACAAAGTAGAGTGGTAGAGGATACTTTATGTGAACAGGGTACAGTAGCAGGAAACAGTTTATGTGTAAAAGGGACAGATGTAGAGAACAGTTTATGTGAACAAGGTACAGTGTCAGAGGATAGTTTATGTGAACAAGGTACAGTGATAGAGGATACTTTATGTGAACAAGGTACAGTAGCAGGAAACAGTTTATGTGTAAAAGGGACAGATGTAGAGAACAGTTTATGTGAACAAGGTACAGTGGTAGAGGATAGTTTGTGAACAAGGTACAGTAGTAGAGAACAGTTTATGTGTAAAAGGGACAGATGTAGCGAACAGTTTATGTGAACAAGGTACAGTGGTAGAGGATAGTTTATTTGAACCAGGTACAATGGTAGAGGATAGTTTATGTGAACCAGGTACAGTGGTAGAGGATAGTTTGTGAACAAGGTACAGTAGTAGAGAACAGTTTATGTGAACAAGGTACAGTGGTAGAGGATAGTTTATGTGAACCAGGTACAGTAGTAGAGAACAGTTTATGTGAACAAGGTACAGTAGTAGAGAACGGTTAATGTGAATAAGGTACAGTGGTAGAGGATAGTTTGTGAACAAAGTACAGTAGTAGAGAACGGTTAATGTGAACAAGGTACAGTAGTAGAGAACGGTTAATGTGAATAAGGTACAGTAGTAGAGAACGGTTAATGTGAAAAAGGTACAGTGGTAGAGGATAGTTTATGTGAACAAGGTACAGTAGTAGAGGATAGTTTGTGAACAAGGTACAGTGGTAGAGGATAGTTTATGTGAACAAGGTACAGTGGTAGAGGATAGTTTATGTGAACAAGGTACAGTGGTAGAGGATAGTTTATGTGAACAAGGTACAGTGGTAGAGGATAGTTTATGTGAACAAGGTACAGTGGTAGAGGATAGTTTATGTGAACAAGGTACAGTAGTAGAGGATAGTTTGTGAACAAGGTACGGTAGTAGAGAATAGTTTGTGGGAACAAGGTACAGTAGTAGAGGAAAAAAATCATTAACACTAACCCCTTGATTTCTTTTGATATAAATCACTTCTATGTGTGCGCACACACACACACACACACACACACACACACACACACACACACACACACACACACACACACACACACACACACACACACACACACACACACACCCCGGAAGTGTGTTAGTTCCCCCATTTGACCTGTGCTTGTCTCATACACTGTGTGTGTGTGACCTTGGCTTGGCCCGCTGGTAAAGTGGAGCGTAGGAGAGAGGGTGTGTGAGCAGCCAAGCGTACTCCTCCAGATTAGCAGGCTTTATTACTGCCACCGACCACAGCCCCTACAAATCCTCTTATTTCATTTTACCTCCCGCTACCTCTCTCTCTAACACACTTGCTCCCGCGCCCTCCTTTCTCCCTCACTTTTCTTTTTCCGCTCTCCCTCTTCCCCTGAACTCTCTCTTTCTCTCCTGTTCTCACACACATTCTTTCCCCATTCCACTTTCACTTACTTGTTCTCCTTTCTCTCCCTCATGTGTTTCTGCCTTGCTGACATCTTTCTCAGCCTCTTATTCCCACTTTTCCTCATTCTTTGTTTGTCTTCCTCTACATTCTTCCAAAGTCGTACATTTTCCCTATACCTTCTCTTTCTTAGCCTCTCCTTCCCCTGCTCTCTTCCTCCCTCATTCTCTTCAGTGTGATGAATCTGTAGACAGGGCCTAATAATTGTACTTCAGCCCAAGTGCTCATTTTTCTCCATGTTTGAAAGCCGTGACAAGCAGCAGTTCTTTCTCTATCCACCTTCCTCTACTCTCTTTCTCCCTCGCTCTCTTTATTTCTCTCTCCCTCTCCCCTCTATTCCTCTCATACAAAGGGGTGAATAGAATAACTGATGGTTTACAAGGTCATGCTGTCTAGTGAGGACACACAGGGGGTTTCTACAGGAGCTATGTCCTCCCAGGTGCCATGTTCAGCCTCAGATATAGAGTTTTGGATAGCACACAGCAATATATCTAGGGGGAAATAACCATGGTGCTCTCAAAGCTTAAGTAAAGGAATGTTCCCTTAAATTCCAGATACCTTTATCTTTAGATAGCTAGGTGACACAACCACATCAGTCAAATATACGAGACACGAACATTCCATTCCAGCTAAACAATGGATATATAGTGTTTTGCAAAAAAAAAAAAATGTCATACACAACTAAAATCTAGGGAAAATAATCTGAGAACAGTAATATATTACACACACATGAAGGTACCCATAAACAATCATTTCTGGTGGAAGAACACAAATGTGAAAAGTTGGTGGATAAAGCGTTTTGGAAATAAACTCTTCATGTATTGAATGTCACATGTTCATTTCTGTAGAATATTACCCAGCCCCAATCACACAACCACATAGCAGTGTTAAACGCAGCCTGTACAAGGAGTGCCAGAACACCCTGGGACTAAACATATGGGCTCCTCTAGAATATTCTCACCAACCTCAACCTCACGCATGCGCATATTCACTCACACACACACACACACACACACACACACAC
Organism: Salvelinus namaycush; assembly: GCF_016432855.1. Taxonomy (NCBI): domain Eukaryota; kingdom Metazoa; phylum Chordata; class Actinopteri; order Salmoniformes; family Salmonidae; genus Salvelinus; species Salvelinus namaycush. The sequence goes on from NC_052315.1 coordinate 34,857,802, forward strand.
ACACACACACACACACACACACACACACACACACACACACACACACACACACACACACACACACACACACACACACACACACACACACACACACACACACGCTCTTTCTTGCTCGCTCTCTCCTCTTTCTCTTGGATCATGCTAGATTCTGAAAACTAGAACATGGTAACGCTGTACTGGATCATTTCATTGAGGAGACATTGTATTGACATAGTATGTGTGTGACTATGTGGTGTGAGCCTGGTTAACGTCTAGCTGGTGATGTGCTGTTCCACCTCAGGTATTTACATGTCAGAGAAAAGCATCCGGCAGAGATACAGGGGACAGTCCCACTGCAGTAAACGCCAACGCCCCATACACACACACACACACACACACACAAATGCAGCCACATGCGCATGCAGACACACGCACAGCCTCGGCCCAGATCTCTATCTCATACCCCCACACACACACTATAGTTACTGAGGCAGCTTTCTGTACACATCAGCAGAATGTAAAGGTGCAGACAGCAGGATAAATAAAGACCAACATACCATCATTATACCATTGATAATGCTGTTTAATCAACTACACAATTCAATATTGTCATGTTGATATTTTAACATAATTATGGTTCATGGCTGTAAATTGCATATTTTATTTTAAACATTACATGAGTTAAATTAAATTAGGTTTTGTCCAATAAGCACTTTCACAAAAACTAATATTTTCAGGGATGACGGGATATTCTGAAACTTGTGTAAATACAGAGGCTTGCTTGATTGACAACAATTGAATTACTCTACAATAGCACTTAATAAATATCAGTCATTTTAATAAGAGAGAGCGAGAGAGAGAGAGAGTGTGTACAGTATATTTTCTCCCTCTCAGTAGATATGTATCGAGTTAGTCTTGTCCATAGAGGGCTTTAACATTGATTGTGATCATTAAATATATCCGTTCCAAATGGCAGCATGGCGTTCCAGACGTCAATACTACCAATATAAGCAACACAGACATATTCAAATCAATCCACCCATAAATATGAGTGGGGAAATGAATCTTATGGGAAATAAAAAAACAAAAAGGGAAAATAGCAGTCAGCCAGTACACATTACATTGCAATATAGATAAACATTCATTTAACAAACTGTTAATGTCTAAATGTTTGTATGCTATCTTTTAGTTTCCTATTTTTAATTATATAAATTGTATTTATATTCAGTATGTATTGGATTCTCTTCTGATCTGCATCTACTCTTCAGAAGCATGATGGGAAGTATCTTGGCCTCATTTATAAAATGTATTTTCATTTTCATGATTCTACATTTCAGAGCATGATCAGTGTATGAATGCAAAGGATGATTCATGATTCTACATTTCAGAGCATGATCAGTGTATGAATGCAAAGGATGATTCATGATTCTACATCTCAGAGCATGATCAGTGTATGAATGCAAAGGATGATTCATGATTCTACATTTCAGAGCATGATCAGTGTATGAATGCAAAGGATGATTCATGATTCTACATTTCAGAGCATGATCAGTGTATGAATGCAAAGGATGATTCATGATTCTACATCTCAGAGCATGATCAGTGTATGAATGCAAAGGATGATTCATGATTCTACATTTCAGAGCATGATCAGTGTATGAATGCAAAGGATGATTCATGATTCTACATCTCAGAGCATGATCAGTGTATGAATGCAAAGGATGATTCATGATTCTACATCTCAGAGCATGATCAGTGTATGAATGCAAAGGATGATTCATGCTTCTACATTTCAGAGCATGATCAGTGTATGAATGCAAAGGATGATTCATGATTCTACATCTCAGAGCATGATCAGTGTATGAATGCAAAGGATGTAAAGGAACACAAATCATATTTTTAAACACATTGATGAATTCCCACAAGCATGTTTGAATTATTAATCACACATAAAAAAAAATGCATTCAACCACAATGAGAGATAAATAGAGGGATGGTGGGAGGGAGAGGTAGAGAGGTAGAGAGAGAGGAGAGAGAAAGAGAGACTGAGGGGCCTCGGGTGAGTCAAAGGATCAAGGTCTTCCTCCTCAGAGACGAATGCTTTCCTCTCTTCTCTCCTCTCCTTTCCTCTCTTCTCCTTTCCTCTGTTCTCTAAGCATTGGGAGGAAGTGTAATGTATTGATTAACTATCAGATGATTCCGATAGGGCCTGATCAATAAGACTTTGTATGAAAGCCAGGCAGGAACCTCCCTCTACAGTCAGAACACACGCACCCACACCCACACATGCAAACAAACACAATCATAGATCCACGGCAGCGATGCACTCCCAGAGGACATCTTAATGCTGTTTCCTCTTTGTTTGTTGTCTGCCCAGCATCTCACTCTCTCTCTCTCTCTGTGTCATTGACTGGTTATAGTGAGGGGCTTATATGCTGTTGATGTCTCACTCACTTCTTCTCTGAAGGAGCTCAGTGACATGCATCAATCAAATCAAATGATCAGTACGGTATGTGTGTGTGTGCATGGTGTGTGTAGAGGGGGGAGAGGGGTGTAAGAGAGAGTCTCAGCTTGCTGCTACTTACCAGTTCGAGAGCAGAGGAAGATGGGTGCAAGGGGCTCAGCTGTAGCACTACTGCCCCTAGGGGCCACAGAAGGGGGTGCTGGGTCTATAACTGGGTGTACCTCGTCCTCCTGTATCCCTCTCTCCCTGAGGATAGTGTGTGTGGTGTTTGTTGCAGCCGGTCCTTACATGCCCCCACACACCCTAAAAAGAAAAAAAAGAAACATTTCTAGAAAGAATTGTAGAGCTTAGGGGATGGAAGGTGTGTTGTTTCTTCTCTATCCTAGTGAGAGATTCCTTTATAAATTGCTCTAAATCTCCCTGTCCTCAATTCCTTGGGTGTTTGTGTATGTGTGTGCGTATGTATGGGTGTTTGTGTTTGCGTGTGCGTATGTATGGGTGTTTGTGTATGCGTGTGCGTATGTATGGGTGTTTGTGTATGCGTGTGCGTATGTATGGGTGTTTGTGTATGCGTGTGCGTATGCGTATGTATGGGTGTTTGTGTATGCGTGTGCGTATGTATGGGTGTTTGTGTATGCGTGTGCGTATGTATGGGTGTTTGTGTATGCGTATGCGTATGTATGGGTGTTTGTGTTTGCGTGTGCGTATGTATGGGTGTTTGTGTATGCGTGTGCGTATGTATGGGTGTTTGTGTATGCGTGTGCGTATGTATGGGTGTTTGTGTATGTGTGTGCGTATGTATGGGTGTTTGTGTATGCGTGTGCGTATGTATGGGTGTTTGTGTATGCGTGTGCGTATGTATGGGTGTTTGTGTATGCGTGTGCGTATGTATGGGTGTTTGTGTATGCGTGTGCGTATGTATGGGTGTTTGTGTATGCGTGTGCGTGTGCGTATGTATGGGTGTTTGTGTATGCGTGTGCGTATGTATGGGTGTTTGTGTATGTGTGTGCGTATGTATGGGTGTTTGTGTATGCGTGTGCGTATGTATGGGTGTTTGTGTTTGCGTGTGCGTATGTATGGGTGTTTGTGTATGTGTGTGCGTATGTATGGGTGTTTGTGTATGCGTGTGCGTGTGCGTATGTATGGGTGTTTGTGTATGTGTGTGCGTATGTATGGGTGTTTGTGTATGCGTGTGCGTATGTATGGGTGTTTGTGTATGCGTGTGCGTATGTATGGGTGTTTGTGTATGCGTGTGCGTATGTATGGGTGTTTGTGTATGTGTGTGCGTATGTATGGGTGTTTGTGTATGCGTGTGTGTATGTATGGGTGTTTGTGTATGCGTGTGCGTGTGCGTATGTATGGGTGTTTGTGTATGCGTGTGCGTATGTATGGGTGTTTGTGTATGTGTGTGCGTATGTATGGGTGTTTGTGTATGCGTGTGCGTATGTATGGGTGTTTGTGTATGCGTGTGCGTATGTATGGGTGTTTGTGTATGTGTGTGCGTATGTATGGGTGTTTGTGTATGCGTGTGCGTATGTATGGGTGTTTGTGTATGTGTGTGCGTATGTATGGGTGTTTGTGTATGCGTGTGCGTATGTATGGGTGTTTGTGTATGCGTGTGCGTATGTATGGGTGTTTGTGTATGCGTGTGCGTATGTATGGGTGTTTGTGTATGCGTGTGCGTATGTATGGGTGTTTGTGTATGTGTGTGCGTATGTATGGGTGTTTGTGTATGCGTGTGCGTATGTATGGGTGTTTGTGTATGCGTGTGCGTATGTATGGGTGTTTGTGTATGCGTGTGCGTATGTATGGGTGTTTGTGTTTGCGTGTGCGTATGTATGGGTGTTTGTGTATGCGTGTGCGTATGTATGGGTGTTTGTGTATGCGTGTGCGTATGTATGGGTGTTTGTGTATGTGTGTGCGTATGTATGGGTGTGTGTGTATGCGTGTGCGTATGTATGGGTGTTTGTGTATGTGTGTGCGTATGTATGGGTGTTTGTGTATGCGTGTGCGTATGTATGGGTGTTTGTGTATGCGTGTGCGTATGTATGTGCAAGAGCAGTAACAAGACCGCTGTGGTGTACAGATTAGAACAGACCAGTTCATTGTGCTTCTACATATGAATTGCTTGCTGTTTGGGGTTTTAGGCTGGGTTTGTGTATACTCACTTTGTGAAATCTGCTGATGTAAAAAGAGACTTATAAATACATTTGATTTGTATATAGTAGGGGAGAGTGGGGTAAGTTGAGAAGAGAGTGGGGTAAGTTGAGTTTTTACATTCAGCATCACTCCTTCAAAGGAAATATACAACAATATCTACATATATTTCAGGATGTTGTGTATCCCTGGAAATAATCAGAATTCATGTAAACGTAGCTTGTCCAAAAAAAGTGGTCTATTGGCACAATTTACCGCGGGTATGGGCCGCAGGACAGGGTAAGTTGAGCCACTTAATTGTACTGAATTAAATATCACCACTAGCTTTTTAAAACCATGTCTCTTTATTTGCCAAACACAGTTCAACAAAATCACAAATCGTTTTTTGTATTTTAATCAACTTTTAACACAGGCTTAACACTTAAAAAACACTTTGTACTTTTTTGTACACTTTAAACATAGGCCCTGTTGTTACCTCATATCCCAGTGATAATGACTTGCATTATACCTGGGAAGAAAACACATACATTTTGTCACGCCCTGACCATAGATTGCTTTGTATGTTTCTATGTTTTGTTTGGTAAGGGTGTGATGTGGGTGGGCATTCTATGTTGTATGTCTAGGTTGTCTATTTCTGTGTTTGGCCTGGTGTGGTTCCCAATCAGAGGCAGCTGTCTATCGTTGTCTCTGATTGGGAGCTATACTTAGGTAGCCTATTTTCCATTGTGTGTTGTGGGTGGTTGTTTTCTGTTTAGTGTATGTTCACCTGGCAGAACTGTTCGTTTATCATTTTTGTTGTTTTGTTAGTATTCATTAAAAGTAATTATGAGTACTTACCACGCTGCACCTTGGTCTTCTCCTTCTCCTCGATACGACGATCGTTACACATTTGCTCAACTTGCCATTGGCTCAACTTACCCCCAAGGCAAACATTTTTACTATTAGCTCACACAGCTACGAGGATGTACTGCATGCTAGGTTTAGGACATCATATAGAAGCTTATAGAGACCCCAACTGATGTATAGAACAATCTTAAATGATCTACTTTGGTTTAAATACAAGCACCATGAAACCTCTAACACAAATTCCTTTGATTTAGTGAAAATAGTTTTTTTGGAGTGAACTTGCTTACCACTTTTTCCATGTGGTTTCTTCCTTCACAGACTCCATTAAAAATGAGCATCTCTTCCTAAATATTTGGTTAATGATACATTTTGTGTATGGTTGCCTAGAAACAAAGGTGGCTAAACTTACCCCACTCTCCCCTACAGTGCTGAACTGCTGTTGAACATCATGCAGGGAACAAAGCAGTGTTTAACAGTGAGAGGGACTCTTTCAGGCCTCAGCTGACTAACCAGTCGTGAGAATGATGCAGGTCAGCCGTGTGATTGCTTGGTCAATGTGTCAATCACTCTTTGGCCCTTCCCAATGTTCCTGGTAGAGAGGGTTGAGTGGAGAGTAGTTCCAGGTCAAAGGGCGCTGTGCTGCTCACTGACCACAAGAAGTAGCCTTTCTAGGCCAATTCTGATTAGTCCCCTTCTCCCTGATATGTACACTCGTCTTGATTCCTTTCAATAGGATCCTGTCAACTGCGTGCAAGTATTGAAATGACCACAGACACATACTACAACAACAGTCTTTAATGAGTCCTCTCTCTTCCTTTACAGAAACCATGACAGAGGATTGGTGATGTCTTACCAACGTCGCTCCATTGCACCGGACTGCGACAAAGCACAACGTCCACACAACGTCTCCAAACCACCCATAAACCAACCAACAGTCCCTGTACAGAAGTCCAGACAGACCCAGTCACACAACACTCTGTCTTTCATGACGAGATTATTGACAGAAACAAATGACAACAAAACTAAACACCCAAGAAAAAGACTTCATGTTTGATTCAACTACTAAAACTCCTGGATTCCCTCTTCCTCTGGCATCACCAGTAGCTACGGATGCAATTCTGACTCAACATGACAAAGATACAGTATCTCCTCATTGTAAATAGCATTTTGTAGAGTATTCTATGTAATAATATGTAGGTTGGAGGTCTTTAACTGTAGACAGATACTGTAGAGGGGAGAAGCGATGACAGCGAGTCCCATTTAGCCCATGATGTGAATGTAAATAATATATAGTAGGGCATCGTATGAAACAAAACTACTGCGTCTGTATATAGCCACGAAACCATACCTCTCTGTATATAGGCATTACATTATACCTCCTTATTTCTCCTACCCCCCTTCAATCCCCCTAAACTAGCACAATGATACTCACCACTCCCTATATCTCTGTAGACAGACATAGAATAGATATATACAGGAGGAGACTGGAGACACAGAGGGAAGATACACAGTGTGTGATGCAGGTGGCAACACACTGGAGTGAAAAACACAGGCCCACTTTGGCTGGAACTGGTGAACTCTCCCTGCCCTGCCATAAAGACGGTCAGAGGGGATGTGTTGCCACGCGGACCGTCTCTCTTCTCCTCTCCCTTTAGTGTTAAACTACCACAGTTCAACCTGTAGCTATTAGATAAGATGTATTTGTACATGTATTTTACTCCTTAGTGAAGTGACGGGTCCAGTTCAAAGGTTTGGCAGCTTTCTACAGTCCACTCAATGTACAAACTTGATTGGTTTTCATCTCCACTCCCTCCCCCTCCATTCCTGATTGGCTAGTCCTCCTCGCCTATCTAGTCCTGATGAGGCTGTTGATAATCAGTGGGAATGTCCATCAGACGGCCTGTAGGCCCGAAGGCCTCTCTGAGACCAGGCGATCGCTTAGCTCCCACAGGCTGGCTGCAGTGGCCTGGTCTTCGGCCTGGGGGGAGGGTAGGCAGCGGAAACAGTTGTTGAAGTACATGCCTCCAAAACCCTCCAGCTCCGGAGCTACTGCACAGTACACTGTGGTGGCTGCCCCCTGTTGCTGTGAACACACAGACAGAGAGAAAGAGTGAGAGAGAGATACACACACAGTCAACATGGAGGACCCTGAGAGGACCATCAGAGAGATACACAGAGACCCTCCCGTCCGCCAAGAGACAAAGGAGATCCTGCCACCCTAAAGATGCTGCCAAGACCTCCACCAGAATAAACCCCCCCCCCCATCTTTCCTGCATGACCCCAGAGCATCTGTACAAGACAGAGGAGGAACTCCATACAAATGGAGAGAGACAGATAGAGATATCGAGAGGATAAACTCCAGAGACACCCCTCTCTGCCACAGCCCATAATGATGGGACAGTGTTACCATGGGGACCATGGCCCTGTATATATATTTATATACATATATTTATTTATATATTGTGTGTGAACAGGACTGCTAACTATCCAGAGTGCATGCTGATGTATATGTGGTAAATACAATGCTAACTGTCCACAAAACAGCACAGATCTCCGCAAAAAAAAAGATTCAAAGCAAAACACACCAAAATATGTTGGACTTGCAATCTCTATAGCTGCAATATTTTGATGTTATTTTGTGGAGGTTTGCGCACCGCAAGGGCTGTTTTCTGGACAGAAGATGTGGCCCACGGTGTTCTAGACTGGGGAGGAGGGAGCAGCTCTTCTCATTGGAGTGGAGAGCCAGAGGGTTCTATAAATAGACTCTATAAGAGAACATACAGTATAGATGTGATGATTACACATCTGTTTATGTTCACATCATCTCGGGATTCATGAGGGAAGTCAGACATTTGGCTTTTATTCCAGAGGTTTGCCAGGGTAAAGAGAGATATACACCCCTTAATATGTTGAGAATAGTGCTCTTGTAAACACACACACACACACACACACACACACACACACACACACACACACACACACACACACACACACACACACACACACACACACACACACACACACACACACACACACACACACACACACACACACACACACACACACTATGCATGCATGCACACGCTCGTAAGCCCCACTGCCCCTTACCCGTCTCTCTTCTCTCTCTTAAAAAGAGCAGACAACCCTCCCTACCCTATACTCTCTAATTAAGTGGGAAATTACTTCTGTATTTCTCAGTTTAACACCTCAAATCCAGTATTCCGTAGTCTGTAGTCATACTGTACTGAGACATGCCTCCCTAATTACCGTCACAGTCGGTAATTAGGAGCGGAGAGGGGGAACGAGAAGGAGAGAGAGAGCGACAGGAAGAGAGATTCCACAGCATTTGAAACAGACGTCAGAGAGAATTACAGCCAGAAGTCAGGCACTCAGAGGGATCTTTCATATAGCCCTGCTGCTGGCTAAAAGCTGCTGTGACGTTGTGAGAAGAGAAGAGACTGTTCCGGAGCTGACTTCTATAGACACACATTAAATAGTTATCCCTGGCTCACTGCTATTTATCTACAAATGAGACTGGTGGAGAGCACTGATGAGAGACTGCAGAGCACAGTTTAGTGCAGTGCACTGGCACAGCAGCAAAAGTCTGTACACACACACGCACGCACACACACACACACACACACACACACACACACACACACACACACACACACACACACACACACACACACACACACACACACACACACACACACACACACACACACTAATATACACCCACTTCAAAGGCCCAGCCTCATTGAGACTCATTTTAGCATCCGCAGTCCAAGCTGGCAGAGCTTAACACAGGAATAGACACACATACTGAAATATGCCCAAACTGCTCCGGCGCGCACACACACTGACACTCATTAAAATCTAGAAAGACACACTCTCACACACACCTATTCACAGAATAAAGTGTATGCACACTTACACACTCTCATTGAGAAATACAGACACACTAAACAAACTTCCTACTCAGTGTTGGTAGTAGCAGATCGAGGCAGTTAGAAACAGCAGATGAAACAACTGCATCTCTCTGCTGTCTCCCTCCCTGCCAGCACACTGATAACTCTACACACCTCACAGGACTGGCATATCAAAGGCTTACAAATGTCACTCAGTGTCTAACAGATACGCAGACCCAGACCCAGACATGCACACTTCAAAAGCAGGGTGGCACATCATTTAGCTAACTCTCAGTTAAGGTATTTGCTTTAGAACCTACACACAAACTCATTGGAAGATGGAATATATTTGCCTGCTCAGTTCACTCTGCTTCCAGGGTCCTCGTTTTCACACTGTTTTAGGTAAAGGGTGGTCAAGCAATACATTGGAATGATTTACACCTGATCTGAAAATACTACACTGCACAGCTGTGGACTCTGTGTGCTCTGAGGGAAACTGTACACACAGCAGAGAGAAAGGGAGGGAAGAAGAATTGAGGAGAGAGTGCGTGTGTGTACACAGGGGTTATCTTCTTGGTGTTTAGCGCTGCCCTCTCACTACTTGACCTGGTGACCCCTGTAATAGATAAACCTGATGAGATTAGACATTAACAAGCTGAACCACCCACCACCAGTGTCTGTCTGTCTGTCTGTCTGTCTGTCTGTCTGTCTGTCTGTCTGTCTGTCTGTCTGTCTGTCTGTCTGTCTGTCTGTCTGTCTGTCTGTCTGTCTGTCTGTCCGTCCGTCCGTCCGTCCGTCCGTCCGTCCGTCCGTCCGTCCGTCCGTCCGTCCGTCCGTCCATATCTATCACAGGAAGAGAGAGAGAGCAGGGGAATGGGCTTGGTCAAAGACATGCACACACAAACCTCACACAAACCTCACAAACACACGCACGCACACACGCACGCACGCACACACACGCTCTCTGATTTAAACACTCGTATACATTCTCACAGACACACCCACTCATTCACTCCAGACATGTACAGTAACCCAACAGATGTGTTGTATAATCATGTAAATTATAGATAATACCTTTACATTTTAGGCGTTGACCAATCAATGTCTCTTTCTGTTTTTCTACTCTTGTCAATGTCAATTCTGATTCTGAAATACATAGTTTTACAGATAAATGGCTGCGTTTTCTTAGGGTTGTTATGTTCCTGTTAGACCGAACTGACCACCACACACTGGTGAGTGGAGAGGAGAGGGTTAATGGAGTATACAACAACTGTCCCCTAGACAGTACACAAATAACCAGAACTGAAAAGGGGGAAAAGGGAGAAGACTAAAATCACTCCCGCAATATGCTAGAAATGTAGCAGGGTCCTAGCCAACCAGAGCATCTCCAATACATTTACACACACAGAAACCCAACCTCTGCATAGGGAGAATCTATATGCTTTAAGAGGTGAAAAAAGAGGCACTAAATCAGCAGCAGTAACCTGACCCTGTCTAGCCAAAACCCTCACTGCTCTGGAAACTGCTCACGGATCACATTTATGTCTTCCAATTTTCAAAATAATGAAAATATACGTTGGAAAGTATTGTGCAACATTTAACGGTTAAACAGCCACAATTTGGTCCTCCCGAGTGGCGCAGCGGTCTAAGGCACTGCATCACAATGCTAGAGGCATCAGTACAGATCCGGGTTCGATCCCGGGCTGTATCACAGCCGGGAGACCCATGAGGCGGCACTCAATTGGCCCAGCGTTGTCCGAGTTAGGGGAGGGTTAGGCCGGCTGGGATGTCCTTGTCCCATCGTGCTCTAGAGACTCCTTGTGACGGCCGGGTACATGCACACTGACTTTGTTCGCCAGCTGTATGGTGTTTCCTCCGGCACATTGGTGCGGCTGGCTTCCGGGTTAAGCGAGCAGTGTGTCAAGAAGCAGTGCGGTTTGGCGGGGTCGTGTTTCGGGGGACGCATGGCTCTCGAGCTTTGCCTCTCCCGAGTCCGAACGGGAGTTGCAGCAATGGGACAAGACTGTAACTACCAATTGGATACCACAAAATTGTGGAGAAAAGGGGGTTACATATTTTTTCCTAAAACAGCCACAGTTCATTGTATTGAAAAGCAAGGTGGGAGAGAACAGAGATAGTGTTGTGTTGAAGTAGTGTTGAAGCAGTTTACTGTATCTCAGTTATTTTGCGTTGTCTTCATAGTATAACATGTTACTGTGGTGATCTTTAACCATGTCCAATCACTCTGCTTGTGTACTACAACAATAATATAACAAGCATTGTGCTATTTGTTAGCATAGGGGTATTGTACCAGAGAAAAAAAACAGGTCGGAAAAAACATGTTTTCTTTCTGCCTCATCAAGGTTGTGCTCTGTCATTCTGTCTCTGATAATATGCGTGACACTTTACCCAGATGTCTGTGGTTATGTAATTGACCTCTAACCCCTGACCCCTGACCTGTAAATACACCCAGTACTGTAGAGCAGTCTGTTTTTGTCCCACCCCGTCCTGTCCTGTCCTGTACATAAGAACATGTAAATACCAAACAGCTATGCATGCTGACACTCTAGCACTTCTTTCAGGTACTTTTATAATCCCAAACTTCTCATATGGCATGTGCTGAAAATCAACTATAAAAAAAGTAATAAAAAAAATGAAAAGAGAATAATAAAAAAGAACCAGACGATAATTTCCTGGACAACGTGTAAAGTCTTACAGTTTTCTGACTCCTGTGGGTGGTTCTCTTCTGTTCCTTTAACTGTCATTCTTACTGTGGTCGAACCGTTCTGGTCGAACCGTTCTGGTCAAGGTTCTGTTCAGTTGTGTTGATGTGGGAAGGGTTGAAGCAAAGCAGAGAGGCAATCCAATCTGTACAGTGTTACCAATTAAAGCCTGGTTAAGTGGCTGCGTCCACAACTATCGCCGGAGAGCATACTCCTTTCCTCTGGTGAAGAGAGCAGACAGGGGAAAGGGATTGTGGTGTGGTCTTGTTCTTTTTTTATAGATCAAGAATTGGAACTGTGTAGGCTACAGAACAAGCTGACATGATAAAAGGGTCACTGAAACTAGGACCAGTATATGAGATTTGCCTCAGCCCTAGGACCCAGCCTGTCTGAGATAACAGTCTAACATGAAGATCTATCTATGCCATGAAGGAGAAGATAGGACTGGGTGCTTTTGTTGATCCTTGTGGAATGTTTATTTTCAACCCCATGGCGTTCACAATAGATGGAAGTGTGTGATTGTCAATCTGTGCTAAAGATATTTTACATTTAATAAATTATCATTGTAACAAAAACATCTGCTTGCTTGTCATCTCTCGCCCGTGTTTGCGTAATATATATATATATATATATATATATATATAGAGAGAGAGAGAGAGAGAGAGCGAGAGAGACAGAGAAAAAAAATTGTTCAGCACAACAACACCCCCTCAACCAGACCCAGAGAGCTGAAGGTGGAGAGAGACATGTCTGCACTCTGGACTGTGGTGAGACAACATTAACAGGAGAAAAAGCAGAGGCAGGAGAAGAACAAAGGACTAGAGGAGTGGAGGAGAGTGCTGGAGGAGAGGGTGAGGCAGATGACGTGTGACAGAGAACAACCCATTAGAGAGCTGGCCACTCCCGCAGAGAAGCCAGCAGAACAGCCCACCTCAGATCCTGACCAAAGTCTCGACACCAGAGCAGAACAGTTCACCCCAGACCCAAGCCCAGGGGATCCCATCCACTCTGAGCACCCCCTCTGTCAGCCATCCTGATAGCTCTCCTGACAACCCCCCCCCCCCCCACACCCACTGAGGACATACACAAGTCATAGATTGTACTGCATATGGCCTCAAACGGGAAATATATATAAGACAATTCACTTTTTCGCAAACACAGTGTGTCTAAACTCTGGTGTCCAAACACCCAGCGCACCCTAGACCTTCTGTCTGAGGACCAACTAGGGTCACCCAGCCACATAATAATACACACAGGCACAAACCACCTGAGAGCACAGCAGGAAAGTAAGGCCACAGCACTCAAGGGAGTGAAGTCAGGCGCACAAGTGGTTATCTCCACCCTGCTACCACGAAAAGACTTCCACCCTGCTACCACGAAAAGACTTCCACCCTGCTACCACAAAAAGACTTCCACCCTGCTACCATGAAAAGACTTCCACCCTGCTACCACGAAAAGACTTCCACCCTGCTACCACGAAAAGACTTCCACCCTGCTACCACAAAAAGACTTCCACCCTGCTACCACGAAAAGACTTCCACCCTGCTACCACGAAAAGACTTCCACCCTGCTACCACGAAAAGACTTCCACCCTGCTACCACGAAAAGACTTCCACCCTGCTACCACAAAAAGACTTCCACCCTGCTACCACGAAAATACTTCCACCCTGCTACCACAAAAAGACTTCCACCCTGCTACCACGAAAAGACTTCCACCCTGCTACCACGAAAAGACTTCCACCCTGCTACCACGAAAATACTTCCACCCTGCTACCACGAAAATACTTCCACCCTGCTACCACGAAAAGACTTCCACCCTGCTACCACGAACAGACTTCCACCCTGCTACCACGAAAAGACTTCCACCCTGCTACCATACAGTGGGTAAACGAAAGTATTTCCCGTGACTGTGCCTCAAAACCAAATGTTTACCTGGCCCACCATTCCACCCTGGACTTAAACAGCTTTTACGACCAGGTCCACCTATACAAGGCAGCAGTGCCCACCTTCACCAGGGCCCTAAAGGAGATTGCCCTCAACCGCAGCCCCAACACCTCACACAGGAGCAACAGATCAACTGACACCCCGCCCAGACCAGCAAGACTCTCCCAGACCTGCAGGACCCCCCCCTCCCACACACACATAGAGGCCCCCTCAGATCAGACCTATGCCCCTCCTGCCCACCCCATGCCCCCCACTCCCGCAAAGAGGGCCTCAACATGAAAGTCACACATACGCACGCCCAGGCCGTGAGCAGGCAAACAGGCCCAATCCCCACTCTTACACTAGCCCAAGCCAATGGCATGTACCAGATGCTCAGCAGGCTCTGCTCACACTTACTGGTCTGAGGCCAAACCACACGACTAACAACATTGGACACTTTATGGAACACAAAGCCTTCACTATCTCATCCTGGAATATCCAAGGCGTGAGGTGATCTGCCTTTGGCCTAAAGTGGACTTCACCAAAGAAATGAGAAGTACTGACATTGTCATCCTACAAGAAACATGGTATAGAGGAGATGGACCCACTGGTTGCCCTCTAGGTTACAGAGAGCTGGTAGTCACATCTACCAAACTACCAGGTGTGAAACAGGGAAGGGACTCAGGGGGGTATGCTAATTTGGTATAGAGCAGACCTAACTCACTATTAAATGAATCAAAGCAGGAACATTTTACATTTGGCTAGATATTCAAAAGGAAAGTATCTCAACAGAGACGAATGTCCTCCTGTGTGCTACCTATATCCCCCCACTAGAATCCTGATACTTTAATGAAGACAGCTTCTCCATCCTGTAGGGGGAAATCAATAATTCCCAGGCCCAGGGACATGTACTGGTCTGTGGCAACCTAAATGCCAGAACTGGACAAGAACCAGTCATTGTAAATAAGATTTTGTTCTTAACTGACTTGCCTAATTAAATAAAGGTTAAATAAAAATATAAACCTGACACACAGGGGGACAAACATCTACCTGAATGTGACAACATTCCCTCCTCCATATGCCCTCCTAGGCTCAACTATGACAACATAACCAACAAAAACAGGTCACAACTCCTGCAGCTCTGTCACACGCTGGGTATGTACATAGTCAATGGTAGGCTTCGAGGAGACTCCTACAGTAAGTACACCTATAACTGATCTCTTGGCAGTAGTACTGTACACTACTTTATCACTGACCTCAACCCAGAGTCTCTCAGAGCGTTCACAGTCAGCCCACTGACACCCCTATCAGATGAAAGCAAAATCACAGTCTACTTGAATAGAGCAATACACAATCATGAGGCATCAGAGCAAAAGGAACTGAATAATATAAAAAAAATGCTATAGATGGAAGGAATGTAGTGTGGAAACCTACAAAAAAAACAGTTAGGCAACAACAAATTCAATCCCTTTAGACAACTTCCTGGACAAAACATTTCACTGTAATAGCGAAGGTGTAAACTTGGCAGTAGAAAACCTAAACAGTATATTTGACCTCTCAGCTTCCCTATCAAATCTAAAAATTTCAAGCTGAAAACCTAAGAAACTTAACAACAATAACAAATGGTTTGATGAAGAATGCAAAGAAAGAAAGAAAGAAATTTAGAAACCTATCCCCCAAAACCCCGAGACCCATAAAACCTGAGCCTACGCTTTCGCTATGGTGAATCACTAGAACAATACAGAAATACACTACGGAAAAAGAAGGAACAGCACGTCAGAAATCAGCTCCAATGTAAATTAAGAATCCATAGACTCTAACCACATCTGGGAAAATTGGAAAACACTAAACAAACAACAACACAAAGTGTTATCTATCCGAAATGGAGATGTATGGGTAAACCACTTCTCCAGTCTTTTTGGCCCTACAAAAAAATAACATATAGCAAAGCATACATGATCAAATACAAATCTTAGAATCAACTATTAAAGACTACCTGAACACACTTTATTCTCCAATTACATTGAAGCAACTAAAGAGGCCTTTGGTGTTGATGGTATCCTAAATGAAATGACAAAATATACGGACCACAAAATCCAATTGGCTATACTTTTTAACATCATCCTCAGCTCTGGCATCTTCCCCAATATTTGTAACCAAAGACTGATCACCCCAATCCAAAAAAGTGGAGACAAATTTGACCCCAATAACTACAGTACCGTGGGATATGCGTCAAAAGCAACCTTGGGAAAACCCCCTGCATTATCATTAAACAGCAGACTTGTACATTTCCTCAATGAAAACAATGTGCTGAGCAAATGTCAAATTGGCTTTTTACCAAATCACTGTATGACAGACCACGTTTTCAACCTGCACACCCTAACTAACAAAGAAACAAAACAAAACAAAGGCAAAGTCTTCTCATGCTTTGCTGATTTCCAAAAAGCTTTTGACTCAATTTGGCATTAGGTTCTGCTATACAAATTGATGGAAAGTGGTGATGGGGGTAAAACATATGACATGTCCCCAACCAAGGAGGGCCTACAGCAGCACCTAGATCTTCGGCCCAGATTCTGTCAGACCTGGGCCCTTGACAGTGAATCTCAGTAAGACAAAAATAATGGTGTTCCACAAAAGGTCCAGTTGCAAGGACCACAAATACAAAGTCCCTCTGTTGCCCTAGAGCACACAAAAAATGATACATACCTCAGCCTAAACATCAGCGCCACAGGTAACTTCCACAAAGCAGTGAATGATCTGAGAGACAAGGCAATAAGGGCCTTCTATGCCATCAAAAGGAACATCAAATACTTGTATCAGTTATAGAATCCATTTCCCTTTATGGTTGTAAGGTCTGGGGTCCGCTCACCAACCAAGAATTCACAAAATGGAACAAACACCAAATTGAGACTGCATGCAGAATTCTTCAAAAATATCCTCTGTGTACAACGTAGAGGCATCAGTAGAGGTGCATCAAAGCTGGGACCGAGAGACTGAAAACAGCTTCCATCTCAAGGCCATCAGACTACTAAACAGCAATCACTAACTCAGAGAGGCTGCTGCCTACATTGAGACCCAATCACTGGCCACTTTAATAAATGGATCACTAGTCACTTTAAACAATGCCACTTTAAATAATGCCACTTTAATAATGTTTACATATCTTACATTACTTATATCACATGTATATCCTGTATTTTATACCATCTATTGCACCTTTCCTATGCCGCTCGGCCATCACTCATCCATATACTTATATGTACATATTCTCATTCACCCCTTTAGATTTGTGTGTCTTAGGTAGTTGTTGGGGAATTGTTAGATTACTTGTTAGTTATTACTGCACTGTCGGAACTAGAAGCACAAGCATTTCGCTACACTCGCATTAACATCTGTTAACCATGTGTATGTGACCAATACAATTCGATTTGGTTTGAAAACACCAAATAATGCATGCTGAGTAGAATTAGGCCGATACCCGCTAATGATCAAAATCCAGGAAAGAGCTGTTAAATTCTACAACCCACTAAAAGGAAGTGATTCTCAAACCTTCCATAACAAAGCCATCACCTACAGAGATATGAACCTGGAGAAGAGTCCCCTAAGCAAGCTGGTCCTGGGGCTCTGTTCACAAACACAAACAGACCACACAGAGCCCTAGGACAGCAACACAACCAAATCACGAGAAAACAAAAAGATAATTACTTGACACATTGGAAAGAATCAACAAAAAAACAGAGCAAACTAGAATGCTATTTGGCCCTAAACACAGAATACCTGACCGCTGTGACTGACCCAAACTTAAGTAAAGCTTTGACTATGTACAGACTCAGTGAGTATAGCCTTGCTATTGAGAAAGGTCACGGTAGGCATACCTGGCTCTCAAGAGAAGACAGGCTATGTGCACATTGCCCACAAAATGAGGTGGAAACTGAGCTGCACATCCTAACCTCCTGCAAAATGTATGACCATATTAGAGACACATATTTCCCTCAGATTACACAGACCCACAAAGAATTTGAAAACAAACCCAATTTTGATAAACTGGGTGAAATACCACAGTGTGCCATCACAGCAGCAACATTTTGTGACCTGTTGCCACAAGAAAAAGGCAACCAGTGAAGAATAAACACCATTGTAAATACAACCATATTTATGTTTATTTATTTCCCTTTTGTACTTAATTATTTAATTATTTGCACATAATGACATTTTAAATGTATTTTTTCTTTTGGAACTTTTGTGAGTAATTTTCACAGTTAATTTTTGTTTTTTTAATTTAACTTTTATTTATTATCTATTTCACTTGCTTTGGCAATGTAATTGGCAATGTTTCCCATGCCAATAAAGCCATGGAGGCTCCTCAGAGGAGGAAGGGGAGGACATCCTCCTAAGTGAATTTCAGAAACATAAAAAGTTATCATTTTTATATAAAACTATACTAAATATATTCACGTCACTAAATAATTGATTAAACACACTGTTTTGCAATGAAAGTCTACAGTAGCCTCAACAGCACCATGGTGTAGCCGGAGGACAGCTGGTTTCCGTCCTCCTCTGGGTACATTAACTTCAATACAAAACATAGGAGGCTCATGGTTCTCACCCACTTCCATAGACTTACACAGTAAATATGAAACTTCCGGAGGACGTCCTCCAACCTATCAGAGCTCTTGCAGAATGAACTGACATGTTGTCCACCAAATCAAAGTATCAGAGAATGAATCTAGTACTGAAAGCATATACTACAGCTAGCTAGCACTACAGTGCATAAAATGTGGTGAGTAGAGGCATGAGAGAGAGAGCTATATTTTGTTGTATTTTTTTCACTTTCAATTTCACTTAGCTAGCGAATGCAGCTAGCCTACTAAAACACCCTGCACAAACAGAGAGGGATGCTATGTTAGCTAGCTGGCTATGGCTATCCAACATTGGAACTCTTCCAAGTCAAGGAAAACTTTTGGTTTTATAAATGTATTGCCACCAGGACTAGCCATTGTAACTGCTAAACTGATTGCTGACTGTACTGCATGATTGTAGCGGGTTTATTAACGCATTAGTTCTAGTAGCTATGTTGACGGTGACGTTAGCTAATATGGTGACAATGATGTAGGCTGTGTGTAGCGGTTATGATATGGTTTGGCCTGGAAAGGTTATTTCACCTGGTCACAGACAGTTGATTTCTTGTGCACTGAAGTCTACAAGCAAAGGCAAAAGGTGAGAGGAAGAGAGCGAGTAGATGCGAGAATTAATTATACAACGAGCAAAGTGATCCTACTGTTTGTATGTGGCTGCTATGAAAGTGAACAGTGTTGGCGTGTGATAAGGGGTGAATTCATTCTGACGATTCGGTTGAAAAAAGTTTCTTATGTGTAAGCAAATGAGGAACAACATACCTGAATTTGTCCAATAGAAACTTGCTTGCAACTTTTGCACTAATGACTACACAGGAGATCAGCTAGATGCAGGCAAGAGGGTGCAAGGCGGTCTTGAATGTGTAACTGTCTTTCACCTTCATTACTCTAATTCTTCTCTCGACCTGTGCAACTACATTGTAAAACTTTCATTCATAGGCTAGGTTGTAGCAACCTCATGTTGGGTATAGAAAAAATGTGAATATCATGTAGTATCCTAAACCTATCGATGTTACATTTAGCTGGGTGAATAGAATATGAATGACAGTCATCCAATGTGCTGTAATAGAAATAAGGCCATGCTCCTTATCGTCCTCACTCATCTTAAATGACACTGACCGCCACTGGTCTGTGTGTTTGAAGCGGCGTTAGCCTCTGCGAGCCGACAGCCCATCTGAGCATGCCCGTCCAGCTGTGAGGGGAATCCTGGGTAACGCGGTCCAGTCAGATAAACAGCCTGGCCCTCCATTCAGCCTTACCAACCAACCGCGAGGGGAGGGATTAACACCACAAACAGACCTCTAAAAACACCCCAACGGTCCCCCTCAAGACTCCACAGTCACCCCATAACCTCAGCACACTAACGCATAAGCGCAGCCATCCCCACCACTGGAAACAAATGGCCTGTCCAGCGTAATGCTGTTCTTGCCATTCTAATGGGGGAGCCCTCTAAGGCGCTGGCCTCTGCTCCTCAGTATGTTTTACACTCTATTAAAGAGCCGTCATTAGCCCCTAGGCCTGCTGGGTAATACAGAGCCCTGGGCGGCCTAGTCCCCTGAGGGCCATTAGGGACAGGATGGAGAGACCACACACCTAACACTGGCTCCCCCTGTCTCCACATCTCTCCATCTGAAGAACATTAGAGAATGGAGAGACTGTATACCTCCAGCCCCCGCTACAGCTGTCTCCTACGTCTACCCTCTCTGTTTGCCACACTCCGCCATCTTTTCCTCACGTCCAACTCCTGCAGCGTGTGTGTGGGGGGTGTGGGAACATATGCTTAGCTGGTGAACAAAAGGAGGTAAGAATGAGCGAGGAGAGAAAAGAGTAGGGAAGAAGGGGATGAGACAAGGGGGCGACAAAATGAGAAAGGAAGAGAGGGGAAAAGAAAGGAGGGTGTTGGGAAATGATGAGTGTGAGAAGGACTGAGTGTGAGAAACTCATTTTTATCTTGGGAGAGGACTTGTGAGGTGATGGGCTTCAGCTAGTTATTGTCTCCTAATAAAAGCAACATATGCCAATACAATAAAAGGCCTTATTGGACAGCTCTTCATTAAAGAGCGGCAGTAAAGAGAGAGGAGCTCTGGCACAGGGAGGAGATTAAAAGGCCTGGTCTGAATGGGAAAATAGGAGTTTCTCCATAGAATGGCACTATGGGGGCATGTAGGACTATAAAACAGCTGAATTAAACATGAAAAGGACTGGACGCTTTATTGGGCATGATCTCTCACTCTCTCTCACTCCCTCCCTCTTACTCCCACTGTTCCTCACTTTCTCTTCTAACCTCTCTCTCTTTCTCCCTGTCACTCCCTCTCTTTCCCACGTCTACGTCCCTTATAAGATCCTCTTTAACTTTTACAGATGCACCATTGAGAGCATTCTGTCGGGCTGCATCACCGCCTGGTATGGTGCATCACCGGGGGCACGCTGCCTGCCCTCCAGGACATCTACAGCACACAGTGTCAAAGGAAGTGAAAACAGATCTTTAAGAACCTCAGTCACCCAAGCAATAGACTGATCACTCGGCTATTGTCCGACAGACGGAGACAGCACTGGTGCATCAGAGCCAAGACCGAGAGACAAAATAACAGCTTCTATTACCATCAGACTGTTGAACAGCTTCTATTACCATCAGATTGTTGAACAGCTTCTATTAACATCAGACTGTTGAACAGCTTCTATTACCATCAGACTGTTGAACAGCTTCTATTACCAGACCATCAGACTGTTGAACAGCTTCTATTACCAGACCATCAGACTGTTGAACAGCTTCTATTACCAGACCATCAGACTGTTGAACATCTTCTATTACCAGACCATCAGACTGTTGAACAGCTTCTATTACCAGACCATCAGACTGTTGAACAGCTTCTATTACCAGACCATCAGACTGTTGAACAGCTTCTATTACCAGACCATCAGACTGTTGAACAGCTTCTATTACCAGACCATCAGACTGTTGAACAGCTTCTATTACCAGACCATCAGACTGTTGAACAGCTTCTATTACCATCAGACTGTTGAACAGCTTCTATTACCATCAGATTGTTGAACAGCTTCTATTAACATCAGACTGTTGAACAGCTTCTATTACCATCAGACTGTTGAACAGCTTCTATTACCAGACCATCAGACTGTTGAACAGCTTCTATTACCAGACCATCAGACTGTTGAACAGCTTCTATTACCAGACCATCAGACTGTTGAACAGCTTCTATCACCAGACCATCAGACTGTTGAACAGCTTCTATTACCAGACCATCAGACTGTTGAACAGCTTCTATTACCAGACCATCAGACTGTTGAACAGCTTCTATTACCAGACCATCAGACTGTTGAACAGCTTCTATTACCAGACCATCAGACTGTTGAACAGCTTCTATTACCATCAGACTGTTGAACAGCTTCTATTACCATCAGATTGTTGAACAGCTTCTATTAACATCAGACTGTTGAACAGCTTCTATTACCATCAGACTGTTGAACAGCTTCTATTACCAGACCATCAGACTGTTGAACAGCTTCTATTACCAGACCATCAGACTGTTGAACAGCTTCTATTACCAGACCATCAGACTGTTGAACAGCTTCTATCACCAGACCATCAGACTGTTGAACAGCTTCTATTACCAGACCATCAGACTGTTGAACAGCTTCTATTACCAGACCATCAGACTGTTGAACAGCTTCTATTACCAGACCATCAGACTGTTGAACAGCTTCTATTACCAGACCATCAGACTGTTGAACAGCTTCTATTACCAGACCATCAGACTGTTGAACAGCTTCTATTACCATCAGACTGTTGAACAGCTTCTATTACCAGACCATCAGACTGTTGAACAGCTTCTATTACCAGACCATCAGACTGCAGAACAGCTTCTATTACCAGACCATCAGACTGTTGAACAGCTTCTATTACCATCAGACTGTTGAACAGCTTCTATTACCAGACCATCAGACTGTTGAACAGCTTCTATTACCAGACCATCAGACTGCTGAACAGCTTCTATTACCAGACCATCAGACTGCTGAACAGCAATCACTAGCCGTCTACCAGGTGATGCACTCACTCACACAACACACACACAAACTATCAAACACACACACACCTCATACACACACACACACACACACACACACACACACACACACACACACACACACACACACACACACACACACACACACACACACACACACACACACACACACACACACTCACCCTCATGTTATAGAGACATTGAACCACTGGTCACTTCCCGTTTCAAATACTATATCCTCTGACGAAGGCCGTGAGGCCGATACGTATGCTTATTAAAGATCTTGATACTATCAAGAGTAGTGTACGGTTTCCTTTTTCCTTCATCTTGTTCAACTGTTGCCATGCACCTGCAAAAAAGATTGCTCAGATGTGCGAGTCACTTTTGAATTTTGAAATACTATATCCCCGACATAGCTCATTCTAATATTTCTAATATTGATTTTGTGTCACTGATCTACACACAATACCCATAATGTCAAAGTGGATTTTTTTTTGTCCAACGTTTTTGAAATGTAATAAAACATTTAAAGCTGAAATGTCTTCATTCAATAAGTATTCAACCCCTTTGTCATGGCAAGCCTAAATGAGTAAAAATGTGTTTAAGAAATCGCATAATAAGTTGCATGGACTCATTCTGTGTTCAATAATAGTGGTTAACACAAGTTTTTAATGACTACCCCATCTCTGTACCCCACATCTGTAAGGTCTCTCAATAGAGTAATGAATTTCAAGAACAGATTCAACAACAAAGACCGTGAGGTTTTTCAATGCCTCACAAAGGAGGGCATGTGTAAAAAAAAAAAAAAAACGCAGATGCTGAATATCCCTTTGAGCATGCTGAAGTTATTAATTAGGCTTTGGATTAGATACAGGCGTCCTTTCAAACTCAGTTGATGGAGAGGAAGGAAACTGCTCAGGGATTTCACCATAATCAATGTGATTTTAAAACAGTTACAGAGTTTAATGGTTGTGATATGAGAAAAGCTAGTTACTCCACAATACTAGCCTAAATGACAGAGTGTAAAGAAGGAAGCTTGTACATAATACAAAATGTTCAAAAACATGCATCCTGTTTGCAACAAGGCATACTGCAATACATTTGGCAAAGAAAATAACTTTTTGTCCTGAAAACAAAGTGTTATGTTTGGGGCAAATCCAACACAACACATCACTGAGTACCACTCTTCATATTTTCAAGCATGATGGTGGCTGCATCATGTTATGGGTATGCTTGTAATTCGCAAGGACTAGGGTTTATTGGAGGATAAAAATAAATGGAAAACAAGCACAGGCAAATAAGCACAGGCACAATCCTACAAGGAAACGTGGTACAGTCTGCTCTCCAACAGACACTGGGAGACAAATCACCTTTCAGCAGGACAATAACCTAAAACACAAGGCCAAATCTACACTAGAGTTGCTTACCAAGACGTCATTGAATGTTTCTGAGTGACCTCGTTACAGTTCTTACTTAGATCTGCTTGTCAATATATGGCAAGGCTTGAAAATGACTGTCCAGGAATGTACAACAGTCAACTTGACAGAGCATGAGGAATGTTTTAAAGAATAATGGGCTAATATTGTACAATCCAGGTGTGCAAAGCTCTTAGAGGTTTACCCAGAAAGACTCACAGCTGTAATCACTGTCAAAGCTGCTTCTATAAAGTATTGACTCAGCGGTGTAATACTTATGTAAATTAGATACAGTTGAAGTCGGAAGTTTACATACACTTAGGTTGGAGTCATTAAAACTTGTTTTTCAACCACTCCACAAATGTATTGTTAACAAACTATAGTTTTGGCAAGTCGGTTCGGACATCTACTTTGTGCACGACACAAGTCATTTTTCCAACAATTGTTTACATAGAGATTATTTCCTTCATAATTGTCACGATCGTCTTTAGGTGAAAGAGAGGACCAAGGCGCAGCGTGATATAAATACATCTTCTATTTATTTGAAGATGAAACGAACACGAACACTAATACAAACTAGACAAAACAACAAACGACCGTGAAGCTAACAAACGAAAGTGCAGACACACGCTACTAACGTCAAACATAGACAATTACCCACAACCTACCTAATGCCTATGGCTGCCTTAAATATGGCTCCCAATCAGAGACAACGATAGACAGCTGTCTCTGATTGAGAACCAATCCAGGCAACCATAGACTTACATAAACACCTACACTGAACACAACCCCATGAACTCTACCAAAACCCCCTAGACAATACACACACCCTAGACTAGACAAAAAACACAAACATCCCCCATGTCACACCCTGACCTAACTAAAATAATAAAGAAAACAAAGATAACTAAGGCCAGGGCGTGACAATAATTCACTGTATCACAATTCCAGTGGGTCAGAAGATTACTTACACTAAGTTGACTGTGCCTTTAAACAGCTTGGAAAATTCCAGAAAAATATGTCATGGCTTTAGAAGCTTCTGATAGGCTAATTGACATAATTTGAGCCAATTAGAGGTATACCTGTGGATGTATTTCAAGGCCTACCTATAAAAGTATCTATAGCCACAGTAAAATGAGTCCTATATCAACATAACCTGAAAGGCCGCTCAGCAAGGAAGAAGCCACTGCTCCAAAACCGCCATAAAACAGCCAGACTACGGTTTGCAACTGCACATGGGGACAAAGATCGTACTTTTTGGAGAAATGTCCTGAACTGTTTGGCCATAATGACCATCGTTATATTTGGAGGAAAAAGGGGGAGTCTTGCAAGCCGAAGAACACCATCCCAACCGTGAAGCATGGGGGTGGCAGCATCATGTTGTGGGGGTGCTTTGCTGCAAGAGGGACTGGTGCACTTCACAAAATAGATGGCATCATGAGGGAGTAAAATTATGTGGATATATTGAGGCAACATCTCAAGACATCAGTCAGGAAGTTAAAGCTTGGTCGCAAATGGGTCTTCCAAACGGACAATGACCCTAAGTACACTTTCAAAGTTGTGGCAAAATGGCTGAAGGACAACAAAGTCAAGGTATTGGAGTGGTCAATCACAAAGCCCTGACCTTAAGTTCCTCGGCGTACACATCACGGACAAACTGAATTGGTCCACCCACACAGACAGCGTGGTGAAGAAGGCGCAGCAGCGCCTCTTCAACCTCAGGAGGCTGAAGAAATTCTGCTTGTTACCAAAAGCACTCACAAACTTTTACAGATGCACAATCGAGAGCATCCTGTCGGGCTGTATCACCGCCTGGTACGGCAACTGCTCCGCCCACAACCGTAAGGCTCTCCAGAGGGTAGTGAGGTCTGCACAACGCATCACCGGGGGCAAACTGCCTGCCCTCCAGGACACCTACACCACCCGATGTCACAGGAAGGCCATAAATATCATCAAGGACAACAACCACCCGAGCCACTGCCTGTTCACCCCGTTATCATACAGAAGGCGCATCAAAGCGGCGACCGAGAGACTGAAAAACAGCTTCTATCTCAAAGCCACCAGACTGTTAAACAGCCACCACTAACATTGAGTGGCTGCTGCCAACATACTGACTCAACTCCAGCCACTTTAATAATGGAAAAATGTATGTAAAAAATGTATCACTAGCCACTTTAAAAAATGCCACTTAATATCATGTTTACATACCCTACATTACTCATCTCATATGTATATACTGTACTCGATACCATCTACTGCATCTTGCCTATGCCGTTCTGTACCATCACTCATTCATATATTTTTATGTAGATACTTCATCCCTTTACACTTGTGTGTATAAGGTAGTTGTTGTGAATTGTTAGGTTAGATTACTCGTTGGTTATTACTGCATTGTCGGAACTAGAAGCACAAGCATTTCGCTACACTCGCATTAACATCTGCTAACCATGTGTATGTGACAAATAAAATTTGATTTGATTTGATTTGACCTCAATCCTATAGAACATTTGTGGGCAGAACTTAAAAAGCATGTGCGAGCAAGGAGGCCTACCTACCTGACTCAGTTACACCAGCTCTATCAGGAGGAATGGGCCAACATTTACCCAACTTATTGTGGGAAGCTTGTGGAAGGCCACCGGAAACGTTTGACCCAAGTTAAACAATTTAAAGGCAATGCTACCAAATACTATTTGAGTGTATGTAAACTTCTGACCGACTGGGAATGTGACGAAAGAAATAAAAGCTGAAATAAATAATTTCTCTCTACTATTATTCCGACATTTCACATTTTTAAAATAAAGTGGTGATCCTAACTGACCTAAAACAGGGAATTTTTACTAGGATTAAATGTCAGGAATTGTGACAAACTGAGTTGAAATGTATTTGGCTAAGGTGTATGTAAACTTCCGACTTCAACTGTATTTCTTTATTTCGTTTGCAAACATTTCTAAAAACATGCTATCACGTCGTCATTATGGGGTATTGTATGTAGAGAGAAAATAAATATTGAATACATATTTATGTGGAATAAGTCAAGGGGTATGAATACTTTCCTGAGGCACTGCAGATTGCATTTTTATACAGCGCTATTTGGGTTGTTAATTGGATTCGCCATTCTTGAAAGAGGAAAATCTTATTATTTTACTTGTTTGACATTTTACTGCATTGTTAGGAGCTGGTAACATTAACATTTCGCTGCACCCGCTATAACACCTGCTAAACTGTGTACGCAACCAATAAACTTTGATTTGATTCGACTTTCTCATTTAATCTCAATCATTCTCCTTCTTTACTCCCTCTCTTTACCACTTTCCCATTTCATCTCTCTCCCTCAATCCATTCCCTCACTTTCTCATCTCTCTCCCTCAATCCATTCCCTCACTTTCTCATCTCTCTCCCTCAATCCATTCCCTCACTTTCTCATCTCTCTCCCTCAATCCATTCCCTCACTTTCTCATCTCTCTCCCTCAATCCATTCCCTCACTTTCTCATCTCCCTCCCTCAAACCATTCCCTCACTTTCTCATCTCTCTCCCTCAATCCATTCCCTCACTTTCTCATCTCTCTCCCTCAATCCATTCCCTCACTTTCTCATCTCTCTCCCTCAATCCATTCCCTCACTTTCTCATTTCCCTACCTCAATCTATTCCCTCACTTTCTCATCTCCCTCCCTCAATCCATTAGCTCACTTTCTCATCTCTCTCCCTCAATCCATTCCCTCACTTTCTCATCTCTCTCCCCCAACCATTCCCTCACTTTCTCATCTCTCTCCCTCAATCCATTCCCTCACTTTCTCATTTCCCTCCCTCAATCCATTCCCTCACTTTCTCATCTCTCTCCCTCAATCCATTCCCTCACTTTCTCATCTCTCTCCCTCAATCCATTCCCTCACTTTCTCATCTCTCTCCCTCAATCCATTCTCTCACTTTCTCATTTCCCTCCCTCAATCCATTCCCTCACTTTCTCATCTCCCTCCCTCCCGCCCTCCCTCAATCCATTCCCTCACTTTCTCATCTCCCTCCCTCCCTCAATCCATTCCATCACTTTCTCATCTCTCTCCCTCAATCCATTCCCTCACTTTCTCATCTCTCTCCCTCAATCCATTCCCTCACTTTCTCATCTCTCTCCCTCAATCCATTCCATCACTTTCCCATCTCTCTCCCTCAATCCATTCCCTCACTTTCTCATCTCCCTCAATCCATTCCCTCACTTTCTCATCTCTCTCCCTCAATCCATTCCCTCACTTTCTCATCTCTCTCCCTCAATCCATTCCCTCACTTTCTCATCTCTCTCCCTCAATCCATTCCATCACTTTCCCATCTCTCTCCCTCAATCCATTCCCTCACTTTCTCATCTCCCTCAATCCATTCCCTCACTTTCTCATCTCTCTCCCTCAATCCATCCCCTCACTTTCTCATCTCTCTCCCTCAATCCATTCCCTCACTTTCTCATCTCTCTCCCTCCCTCAATCCATTCCCCCACTTTCTCATCTCTCTCCCTCAATCCATTCCCTCACTTTCTCATCTCCCTCCCTCCCTCAATCCATTCCCTCACTTTCACATCTCCCTCCCTCAATCCATTCCCTCACTTTCTCATCTCTCTCCCTCAATCCATTCCCTCACTTTCTCATCTCTCTCCCTCAATCCATTCCCTCACTTTCTCATTTCCCTCCCTCAATCCATTCCCTCACTTTCTCATCTCCCTCCCTCAATCCATTCCCTCACTTTCTCATCTCTCTCCCTCAATCCATTCCCTCACTTTCTCATCTCTCTCCATCAATCCATTCCCTGACTTTCTCATCTCCCTCCCTCAATCCATTGCATCACTTTCTCATCTCCCTCCCTCAATCCATTCCCTCACTTTCTCATCTCCCTCCCTCAACCCCTTCCCTCACTTTCTCATCTCTCTCCCTCAATCCATTCCCTCACGTTCTCATCTCCCTCCCTCCCTCAATCCAATCCCTCACTTTCTCATCTCTCTCCCTCAATCCATTCCCTCACTTTCTCATCTCTCTCCATCAATCCATTCCCTGACTTTCCCCCCTCCCTCCCTCAATCCATTGCATCACTTTCCCATCTCTCTCCCTCAATCCATTCCCTCACTTTCTCATCTCCCACAATCCATTCCCTCACTTTCTCATCTCCCTCAATCCATTCCCTCACTTTCTCATCTCTCTCCCTCAATCCATTCCCTCACTTTCTCATCTCCCTCAATCCATTCCCTCACTTTCTCATCTCTCTTCCTCAATCCATTCCCTCACTTTCTCATCTCCCTCCCTCAATCCATTCCCTCACTTTCTCATCTCTCTCCCTCAATCCATTCCCTCACTTTCTCATCTCCCTCCCTCCCTCAATCCATTCCCTCACTTTCTCATCTCTCTCCCTCAATCCATTCCCTCACTTTCTCATCTCTCTCCCCCAATCCATTCCCTCACTTTCTCATCTCTCTCCCTCAATCCATTCCATCACTTTCTCATCTCTCTCCCTCAATCCATTCCCTCACTTTCTCATCTCTCTCCCTCAATCCATTCCCTCACTTTCTCATCTCTCTCCCTCAATCCATTCCCTCACTTTCTCATCTCTCTCCCTCAACCCATTCCCTCACTTTCTCATCTCTCTCCCTCAATCCATTCCCTCACTTTCTCATCTCCCTCCCTCAATCCATTCCCTCACTTTCTCATCTCTCTCTATAGAAGTAGGATATAACTGTATTTGGACCAGAGATCCAGTATAGGGAAGGCAAAAGCATCCTAATACACCCATCACAATAAGATAATTCTCTGTCTCATTGTTATGGTAACAACAGACAGTACAGGCTATTGCTCCATTTGTAAATGGAACATAATCACTAAGAATACGACCACAATGATCAACAATATGGATGGGATGGGGAGTTATTGTTCAACTATGTATGCATTCAGACTGTCAAACAATAGACAATATGCCAGTTCTATTATAGAATATGAGTTGATATTGAAAGTATTTTAATTCAAGAGATAAAGAGATTAAGAGATTAATATTTATTATATTAGATACTATGAATTACATTTTTTTATCAAGACTAAATGGGATATCTGTGTGCAACCTCCCTCCCTCCCTCCCTAGCTGGAGGTCATCAGAGGGATGTTCTGGTTTTAATAAGGAGGCAGCTCTGGCCCATTAAAGTCTGCTAGTAATGATAGTAATTTGGCAGGGATGTGTCATTTTCACAGGAGAGCAACTAGCACCATCATCATTACAAGAACTGACGTTTTACGGGCTCCTAACCAACTGTGCTATTTTGAGTGTTTTTTCGCATTGTTTGTAACTTATTTTGTGCATAATGTTGCTGCTACAGTCTCTTATGACCGAAAAAAAGCTTCTGGACATCAGAACAGCGATTAATCACCACAAACTGGATGAAGATTTTTCTTTAAAGAGTCTGACGCTAAGGATATACCGCTTCTCCGAGACCAGGTCCAAATCCCGGTCTCGGAGAAAAGTCATTTGCGTGAAGAAAAGATGGAAATACAGGGGGCAGAGATCGGGGTGCCTTGTGAGAATTAGTCAGCGAGTGGGTAACCCACCTCTACCATCCGTTCTATTGGCCAACGTGCAATCATTGGATAATAAACTGGATGAGCTCTAATCAAGACTATCCTACCAATGGGACATAAAAAACGAATATCTTATGTTTCACTGAGTCGTGGCTGAATGACGACACGGATAATATACAGTTGGCTGGATTTTCTGTGCATTGGCAGGACAGAACAGCTAAGTCTGGTAAGACGAGGGGAGGGAGTGTGTGTCTATTTGTCAATAACAGCTGGTGCACAATGTCTAATATTAAGGAAGTCTCGAGGTATTGCTCGCCTGAGGTAGAGTACCTCATGTTAAGCTGTAGACCACACTATCTACCAAGAGAGTTTATATCTATATTTTCGTAGCCGTCTATTTACCACCACAAACTGATGCTGGCACTAAGACCACAATCAACAAGCTGTATAAGGCCATAATCAAACAAAATGTTCATCAAGAAGCAGGGCTCCTAGTGCCCGGGGACTTTAATGCAGGCAAATTTAAATATGTTTTACCTCATTTCTACAACCATGTCACATGTGCAACTAGAGGGGAAAAAACTCTAGATCACACACAGAGACGCATACAAAACTCTAGATCACCTTAGCTTCACACACAGAGACGCATACAAAACTCTAGATCACCTTAGCTTCACACACAGAGACGCATACAAAACTCTAGATCACCTTAGCTTCACACACAGAGACGCATACAAAACTCTAGATCACCTTAGCTTCACACACAGAGACGCATACAAAACTCTAGATCACCTTAGCTTCACACACAGAGACGCATACAAAACTCTCCCACGCCCTCCATTTGGCAAATCTGACCATAATTCTATCCTCACGATTCCTGCCTACAAGCAAACACTAAAGCAGGAAGTACCAGTGACTCGTTCAATAAGGAAGTGGTAAGATGACGCGCATGCTACGCTACAGGACTGTTTTGCTAGCAGAGACTGGAATATGTTCCAGGATTCATCTAATGGCATTGAGGAGTATACCACCTCAGCCACCAGCTTTATCAATATGTGCAACGACGAAGTCGTTCCCACAGTGACCGTATGTACATAGACCAACCAGAAGCCATGGATTACAGACAACATCTGTACCGAGCTAAAGGCTAGAGCTGCCGCTTTCAAGGAGCGGGACACAAATCCAGACGTTTATAAGAAATCCCACTATACCCTCCGACGAACCAAACAGGCAAAGGGTCAATACATGACTAAGATTGAATCCTACTACACTGCACTGATGCTCGTCGAATGTGGCAGGGCTTGCAAACGTCCCCAGGGACGCGAGCCTACCAGACGAGCTAAATGCCTTTTATGCTCACTTCGAAGCAAGCAACACTGAAGCATGCATGAGAGCACCAGCTGTTCCCGAACGACTGTGTGATCCCGCTCTCCGTAGCCGATTTGAGCAAGACCTTTAAACAGGTCAACATTAACAAGGCCGCAGGGCCAGACGGATTAACAGGACGTGTACTCATGACATTTTCAACCTCTCCCTGACCGAGTCTGTAACACCTATATGTTTCAAGCAGACCACCATAGTCCCTGTGCCCAAGAAAGCGAAGGTAACCTGCCTAAATGACTACCGCCCGTAGCACTCAGGTCGGTAGCCATGAAGTGCTTTGAAAGGCTGGTCATGGCTTACATTAACACCATCATCCCGGAAACCCTAGACCCACTCCAATTTGCATACCGCCCCAACAGATCCACAAAAGACGCAATATCTATCGCGCTCCAAACTGCCCTTTCTCATCTGGACAAAAGGAACACCTATGTGAGAATGCTGTTCATTGACTACAGCTCAGCATTCAACACCATAGAATCCACAAAGCTCATCACTAAGCTAAGGACCCTGGGACTAAACACCTCCCTCTGCAACTGGATCCTGGACTTCCCGACAGGCCGCCACCAGATGGTAAGGGTAGGCAACAACACATCTGTCACGCTCATCCTCAACACGGGGGCCCCTCAGGGGTGTATGCTTAGTCCCCTCCTGTACTCCCTGTTCACCCATGACTGCGTGGCCAAGCACGACTCCAACATCATCATTAAATTTGCTGACGACACAACAATGGTAGGCCTGATCACCGACAACGATGAGACAGCCTATAGGGAGGAAGTCAGAGACCTGGCAGTGGGGTGCCTTGACGACAACCTCTCCATCGATGTGAGCAAGACAAAGTAGCTGATCGTGGACTACAGGAAAAGGAGGGCCGAACACGCCCCCATTCTCATCGACGGGGCTGTTGTGGAGTGGGTCGAGAGTTTCAAGTTCTTTGGTGTCTACATCACCAACAAACTATCATGGTCCAAACACACCAAGACAGTCGTGAAGAGGGCACAACAACACCTTTTCCCCCTCAGGAGACTGAAAAGATTTGGCATGGGTCCCCAGATCCTCAAAATGTTCCACAGCTGCACCATTGAGAGCATCCTGACTGCATCACCGTCTGGTACGGCAACTGCTCGGCATCAGGCCATAAGGCCCTACAGAGGGTAGTGCATACGGCCCAGTACATCACTGGGCCCAATCTTCCTGCCATCCAGGACCTATATACTAGGTGGTATCAGAGGAAGGCCCAAAAAATTGTCAAAGTCTCCAGTCAACCAAGTCATAGACTGTTCTCTCTGCTACCGAATGGCAAGCGGTACTGGAACGCCAAGTCTAGGTCCAAAAGGCTCCTTAACAGCTTCTACCCCCAAGCCATAAGACTGCTGTATAGAGCCTCGTTATTGTTATTTTATTGTGTTACATTTAATTACATTTTTTACTTTAGTTTATTTACTCAATATTTTCTTAACTCTATTTCTTGAACTGCATTGTTGGTTAAGGGCTTGTAAGTAAGCATTTCACAGTAAGGTCTACAACTGTTGTATTTGGCGCATGTGACAAATACAATTTGATTTGATTTGACACACAACTGGGTCGTCATTTACATGTGTGTGTAATGACGTTGCTGGGTTGGTATTGTGAGTATGTGTGTGTATGTGTGTGTGTGTGTGTGCGGTACAGAGTGGCGAGCGTAGGGCCGTGGTGTTGGGATTAAGTAATGGCAGGCAGTAAGCAGAAAGCTTTGCATTTAGAGTAGCAGTCACCGTAGAACACAGAGAGACCAAGAGTTACTGTTACTTGGCCCACCACCACTTCCCTCAGGACAACAGTCCTCTGAAACAGCCCACAGCCTCAACAACATCAACTTCATCACAAGCACACACTGCAGACACACACGTTCATGAATATACACTGAGCGTAAAAAACTTTTGCCCTCAGAACAATTCGTCAGGGCGTGGACTCTACCATGTGTTGAAAGCGTTCCACAGGTATGCTGGCCCATGTTGACTTCAATGCTTCCCACAGTTGTGTCAAGTTGGCTGGTTGTCCTTTGGGTGATGAACCATTCTTGATACAACTTTTGCAGCAACTTTTGCAGTTTTTGACACAAACCGGTGCACCTGGCACCTACTACCATACCCTGTTCAAAGAAGCTTAAATCGTTTGTCTTCCCCATTCACACTCTGAATAGCACACATACACAATCCATGTCTCAATTGTCTCAAGGCTTAAAATCCTTCTTTAAATTGCCTCCTCCCCTTCATCTACACTGATTGAAGTGGATTTGACATCAATAAGGGATCATAGCTTCCTCCTCAATTCACCTGGTCAGTCTATGTCATGGAAAGAACAGGTGTTCATAATGTTTTGTACACTCAGTTTATGTTAGTGACAGTGTTTGCATGAGTGCATGTGTGTGTGTTCCCGAGCTCCTGTCTATGTGTGTGTCAATGCTGACCCCATCGATGTGCTGCTGACCGGTTGAATGCGGTGTGAATAAATTAGTACTGTTCAGCTCCTCCTTGTAATTATGCTGCTGTCAGAAAGGCCTCTCCTCAACACTCATTTTAATAAAGTTGGCCTCACAGGTCACGAACCACCTTCAGTGTCAGTCCAGGGGGCTCTCGCTCTCTTTCAAAGACACTCACACACACAGGCACGTACACACACACAAATTAATGCACGCACTCACACAGACACATACACAGGAACGTATACACACATACACATACTTTCACACAGGCATGTACACACACCATTCTCCTGTGACTTACATGAGATGGACAGAGAAGAATGGGAGAGGAGGAGGGAAGAAGAGAAGGAGAGATACAGAGTTGAGGTCTTAAAGGTGGAGACAGAGCAGTAAATGGTAGGGGAAAAGAAGAGAAGGAGAGATACAGAGTTGAGGTCTTAACGGTGGAGACAGAGCAGTAAATGGTAGGGGGTAAGAAGAGAAGGAGAGATACAGAGTTGAGGTCTTAAAGGTGGAGACAGAGCAGTAAATGGTAGGGGAAAAGAAGAGAAGGAGAGATACAGAGTTGAGGTCTTAAAGGTGGAGACAGAGCAGTAAATGGTAGGGGAAAAGAAGAGAAGGAGAGATACAGAGTTGAGGTCTTAACGGTGGAGACAGAGCAGTAAATGGTAGGGGGTAAGAAGAGAAGGAGAGATACAGAGTTGAGGTCTTAACGGTGGAGACAGAGCAGTAAATGGTAGGGGAAAAGAAGAGAAGGAGAGATACAGAGTTGAGGTCTTAAAGGTGGAGACAGAGCAGTAAATGGTAGGGGGAAAGAAGAGAGGGGACAATAGAGGGGAGGTGGTGTGATACTGTCCCTCTTGGCCAGATGGCTGTGTGTAGTCTAATTTGTCCTGGTGCTAATACTAACCTTTAGATGTGTGTGTGTGTGTGTGTGTGTGTGTGTGTGTGTGTGTGTGTGTGTGTGTGTGTGTGTGTGTGTGTGTGTGTGTGTGTGTGTGTGTGTGTGTGTGTGTGTGTGTGTGTGTGTGTGTGTGTGTGTGTGTGTGTGTGTGTGTGTGTGCGTCAGAGGAGGAAAGGGAGGACCATCCTCCTCAGTGAATTTCAGAAAAATTAAAATAGTTTAACATTAAATAAACTATACTGAATATATTCACGTCACCAAATAATTGAATAAAACACAATGTTTTGACATTAATTTCTACAGTAGCCTCAACAGCACCCTCTAGGGTAGCACCATTGTGTAGCCGGAGGACTCCTGTTTTCGAGCGTCCTTTGTGTACATTGGCTTCAATACAAAACCTAGGAGGCTCATGGTTTTTAAAACTGGACTCTTGATTACACCCCAAATTATTAATTGTAACATTCCTAGTGTTGATGCAAGAGTTGTAAAAGAACCCCCAGTGTTGGTGTTAACTCTCTACAGTCTTAGCCCTGTCTACTAAGCTAACATATGGAATTGTTTTAAGAAGGTCATACCAAGGATCGTTTAGCGATTTGATTTAGAACGTTAAGTCCCCTTGAAGTATAAAAAATATATAGATAAAAATAAAATAAAAAAATCGGGGGAGTCTTGTCTTTCCATAGAGGGGTCATAATAAACGGCCAAACCATTGGAACGCTACAGACGAGTGAGAACACCGATTTTCAGGATGTCTCATGGTCTAACAAACACCACTCTAGCTCTGTCACTTTTCACTGCAGATGTGGAAGTGCGACATCAGTGGATGTTGTAGATTGAGAAGCATCCAATGCAACAACAAAAAAACGGACTGTTTGATGGGGACTATTTGACTATTTTATTATGCTAAGTAGATTTCCGCGGGGCATCGAAAATCAACTCTAGGGGTTTAATAACCAGAGATATTATTTTACACATTGGAGATTAAAACAGTCCCATCAAAACCACACCCATCATCATATTTCCCAGCATTACCTACTGCAGGTAGATTTTTGTAGGATTGTTTTTAATGTCTGTGTTTTTACATGTATATTGACTGATTGATTAATCCTATGCTACACAAAGATGAACAACAAACATTTTTCTAAACTAATCCAATCAGTTGGTTAGATTTATTGCACCTGTTGCTGAAATGGCTGTTCCAGTTTAAATTGCTTAGATAGTCGTATCAACTTTCCTAACCCTGACAGTGATTCTGAATGCAGGTTGCGGGTGAATAAAAATTCCAACTGTTGGATAACCGAACTCACTTTGCAAGCCAGCATAATGTGACTTGCAGGCCTAATGTGGCACCTTGATTACTCCAACTTGTCTCTCAACCTGTGCACCTATTTACAAACTTTCATTTGTGGACTAGGTTGTAGCAACCTCATGACGGGCATAGGGCAAACTCGAGTATCATGTAGTAGCATAAACCTATCGATGTTACATTGAACTGGGTGAATGGAATATGAATGACAGTCATCAAATCTGCTGTAATAGAAATAAGGCCATGTTCATTAAAATAAACAAGTCACACAAACGTATGTGCAGTGATTATGTTAATGAGCTCCAGCAGTGAACCGCTATCGCCCGTGGCTACGCCTTGTTACCGTCAGGTGTGCAGGGTCACTATGAGACACGCAAGGGACACATCACATCTCTATCTCGCCCTCTACTTCTATCTCCCTTTCTCTGTCTCTCTCTTTTTCTGTTTCTCTTAACAGCTTTCTAACCTGGTTCCGGCTTTCCAGTTTTTTGAGATTTCAAGAGTAAACAGTGGAAGTTTCAATGAAGAGAAAGATATAAGCTGGCTATTGAGGAAGCCAATATGAAGCCGATGTATTGACAATGGGTTTGTTGTCAGTTTTCAAGTTCTCTGTAAGTGTGTGTGTGTGTGTTCGTCTGAACTAACCTTGTATCCCCACTCCTTCCCTCTCTCCCCACTAAGCCAGTAGAAGTGTTTACCCTTGTTGTGCCAGGTGACTTTGCCTGCCTGTGTAATGATTACAGCATCATGCTTTGTTGACTGCAGGTCATTTATAAGAGGACTGTGCTGATGGCCTAATACGATTGGCTGCCCACACTGTCTTCTTTAACACATATGGGCTCGCGTACACACAGTTTATGAGAGAATTGACGACACTTTTGCAGACTCGATTAGAGTCTAAAACCCACTACGAGTCGATTAGACCAGAGAACCAGAAGAGAGAAGAAAATAAGAGCATGTTAAAGTGAGAGAAAAAGAGGGGATGCAGTGGGAGGTACAGCGCATTTAGAAAGTATTCAGACCCCTTGACTTTTTCCATATTTTGTTACGTTACAGCCTTATTCTAAAACAGATTAAATAAAAAAAATCCTCATCAATCCACATAAAATACCTCATAATGACAAAGCAAAAATATGTTTTTTTTCATGTTTGCAAATGTATTACAAATAAAAAACATAAATACCTTATTTACATAAGTATTCATACCCTTTGCTATGAGACTCGAAATTGAGCTCAGGTATATCCTGTTTCCATTGATCATCCTTGAGCTGTTCCTACAACTTGATTGGAGTACACCTGTTGTAAATTCAATTGATTGGACATGATTTGGAAAGGCACACACACCTGTCTATATAAGGTCCAACAGTTGACAGTGCATGTCAGAGCAAAAACCAAGCCATGAGGTCAAAGGAATTGTCCGTAGAGCTCAGAGACAGGATTGTGTTGAGGCACAGATCTGGGGAAGGGTACCAAACATTTCTGCAGCATTGAAGGTCCCCAAGAACACAGTGGTCAGGGAGATGACTGAGAAACCATTCGTCACTCTGACAGAGCTCCAGAGTTCCTCTGTGGAGATGAGAGAACCTTCCAAAAGGACAACCATCTCTGTAGCACTCCACCAATCAGGCCTTTATGGTAAAGTGTTCAGATGGAAGCTACTCCTCAGTAAAAGGTACATGACAGCCCCCTTGTAGATTGCCAGAAGGCACCTAAAGGACTCTCAGACCATGAGAAACAAGATTCTCTGGTCTGATGAAACCAAGATTGAACTCTTTGTCCTGAATACCAAGCGTCACGTCTGGATGAAACCTGGCACCATCCCTATGGTGAAGCATGGTGTTGGTAGCATCATGCTGTGGGGATGTTTTTCATCGTCAGGGACTGGGAGACTAGTCAGGATCGAGGGAAAGATGAACGGGGTAAAGTACAGCGAGATCGTTGATGAAAACCTGCTCCAGAGCACTCAGGCCCTCAGACTGGGGCAAAGGAGACTGGGGGGAAGTTTCATATTTCAACAGGACAACGACCCTAAACACACAGCCAAGACAACGCAGGAGTGGCTTCAGGACAAATCTCTGAATGTCCATGAGTTGCCCAGCCAGAGCCCGGACTTGAGCCCAATCTAACATCTCTGGAGAGACCTGAAAATAGCTGTGCAGTGACGCAACCCATCCAACCTGACAGGGCTTGAGAGGATCTGCAGAGAAGAATGTGAGAAACTCCCCAAATGCAGGTGTGCCAAGCTTGTAGAGTCATACCCAAGAAGACTTGAGGCTGTAATCGCTGCCAAAGGTGCTTCAACAAAGTACATTTACATTTACATTTACATTTAAGTCATTTAGCAGACGCTCTTATCCAGAGCGACTTACAAATTGGTGCATTCACCTTATGATATCCAGTGGAACAGCCACTTTACAATAGTGCATCTAAATCTTTTAAGGGGGGGGGGGGGGGGGGGGGTTAGAAGGATTACTTTATCCTATCCTAGGTATTCCTTAAAGAGGTGGGGTTTCAGGTGTCTCCGGAAGGTGGTGAT
This sequence comes from Salvelinus namaycush, assembly GCF_016432855.1. NCBI lineage: Eukaryota > Metazoa > Chordata > Actinopteri > Salmoniformes > Salmonidae > Salvelinus > Salvelinus namaycush. The sequence goes on from NC_052315.1 coordinate 34,897,021, forward strand.
TGACTCCGCTGACCTGGCGTCGTGAGGGAGTTTGTTCCACCATTGGGGTGCCAGAGCAGCGAACAGTTTTGACTGGGCTGAGCGGGAACTGTACTTCCTCAGAGGTAGGGAGGCGAGCAGGCCAGAGGTGGATGAACGCAGTGCCCTTGTTTGGGTGTAGGGCCTGATCAGAGCCTGAAGGTACGGAGGTGCCGTTCCCCTCACAGCTCCGTAGGCAAGCACCATGGTCTTGTAGCGGATGCGAGCTTCAACTGGAAGCCAGTGGAGAGAGCGGAGGAGCGGGGTGACGTGAGAGAACTTGGGAAGGTTGAACACCAGACGGGCTGCGGCGTTCTGGATGAGTTGTAGGGGTTTAATGGCACAGGCAGGGAGCCCAGCCAACAGCGAGTTGCAGTAATCCAGACGGGAGATGACAAGTGCCTGGATTAGGACCTGCGCCGCTTCCTGTGTGAGGCAGGGTCGTACTCTGCGAATGTTGTAGAGCATGAACCTACAGGAACGGGCCACCGCCTTGATGTTAGTTGAGAACGACAGGGTGTTGTCCAGGATCACGCCAAGGTTCTTAGCGCTCTGGGAGGAGGACACAATGGAGTTGTCAACCGTGATGGCGAGATCATGGAATGGGCAGTCCTTCCCCGGGAGGAAGAGCAGCTCCGTCTTGCCGAGGTTCAGCTTGAGGTGGTGATCCGTCATCCACACTGATATGTCTGCCAGACATGCAGAGATGCGATTCGCCACCTGGTTATCAGAAGGGGGAAAGGAGAAGATTAATTGTGTGTCGTCTGCATAGCAATGATAGGAGAGACCATGTGAGGTTATGACAGAGCCAAGTGACTTGGTGTATAGCGAGAATAGGAGAGGGCCTAGAACAGAGCCCTGGGGGACACTAGTGGTGAGAGCACGTGGTGAGGAGACAGATTCTCGCCACGCCACCTGGTAGGAGCGACCTGTCAGGTAGGACGCAATCCAAGCGTGGGCCGCGCCGGAGATGCCCAACTCGGAGAGGGTGGAGAGGAGGATCTGATGGTTCACAGTATCAAAGGCAGCCGATAGGTCTAGAAGGATGAGAGCAGAGGAGAGAGAGTTAGCTTTAGCAGTGCGGAGCGCCTCCGTGACACAGAGAAGAGCAGTCTCAGTTGAATGACTAGTCTTGAAACCTGACTGATTTGGATCAAGAAGGTCATTCTGAGAGAGATAGCAGGAGAGCTGGCCAAGGACGGCACGTTCAAGAGTTTTGGAGAGAAAAGAAAGAAGGGATACTGGTCTGTAGTTGTTGACATCGGAGGGATCGAGTGTAGGTTTTTTCAGAAGGGGTGCAACTCTCGCTCTCTTGAAGACGGAAGGGACGTAGCCAGCGGTCAAGGATGAGTTGATGAGCGAGGTGAGGTAAGGGAGAAGGTCTCCGGAAATGGTCTGGAGAAGAGAGGAGGGGATAGGGTCAAGCGGGCAGGTTGTTGGGCGGCCGGCCGTCACAAGACGCGAGATTTCATCTGGGGAGAGAGGGGAGAAAGAGGTCAAAGCACAGGGTAGGGCAGTGTGAGCAGAACCAGCGGTGTCGTTTGACTTAGCAAACGAGGATCGGATGTCGTCAACCTTCTTTTCAAAATGGTTGACGAAGTCATCCGCAGATAGGGAGGAGGGGGGGGGGGGGGGGGGATTCAGGAGGGAGGAGAAGGTGGCAAAGAGCTTCCTAGGGTTAGAGGCAGATGCTTGGAATTTAGAGTGGTAGAAAGTGGCTTTAGCAGCAGAGACAGAAGAGGAAAATGTAGAGAGGAGGGAGTGAAAGGATGCCAGGTCCGCAGGGAGGCGAGTTCTCCTCCATTTCCGCTCGGCTGCCCGGAGCCCTGTTCTGTGAGCTCGCAATGAGTCGTCGAGCCACGGAGCAGGAGGGGAGGACCGAGCCGGCCTGGAGGATAGGGGACATAGAGAGTCAAAGGATGCAGAAAGGGAGGAGAGGAGGGTTGAGGAGGCAGAATCAGGAGATAGGTTGGAGAAGGTTTGAGCAGAGGGAAGAGATGATAGGATGGAAGAGGAGAGAGTAGCGGGGGAGAGAGAGCGAAGGTTGGGACGGCGCGATACCATCCGAGTAGGGGCAGAGTGGGAAGTGTTGGATGAGAGCGAGAGGGAAAAGGATACAAGGTAGTGGTCGGAGACTTGGAGGGGAGTTGCAATGAGATTAGTGGAAGAACAGCATCTAGTAAAGATGAGGTCAAGCGTATTGCCTGCCTTGTGAGTAGGGGGGAAGGTGAGAGGGTGAGGTCAAAAGAGGAGAGGAGTGGAAAGAGGGAGGCAGAGAGGAATGAGTCAAAGGTAGACGTGGGGAGGTTAAAGTCACCCAGGACTGTGAGAGGTGAGCCATCCTCAGGGAAGGAACTTATCAAGGCGTCAAGCTCATTGATGAACTCTCCAAGGGAACCTGGAGGGCGATAAATGATAAGGATGTTAAGCTTGAAAGGGCTGGTAACTGTGACAGCATGGAATTCAAAGGAGGCGATAGACAGATGGGTCAGGGGAGAAAGAGAGAATGTCCACTTGGGAGAGATGAGGATCCCAGTGCCACCACCCCGCTGACCAGAAGCTCTCGGGGTGTGCGAGAACACGTGGGCAGACGAGGAGAGAGCAGTAGGAGTAGCAGTGTTATCTGTGGTAATCCATGTTTCCGTCAGTGCCAAGAAGTCGAGGGACTGGAGGGAAGCATAGGCTGAGATGAACTCTGCCTTGTTGGCCGCAGATCGGCAGTTCCAGAGGCTGCCGGAGACCTGGAACTCCACGTGGGTCGTGCGCGCTGGGACCACCAGGTTAGGGTGGCAGCGGCCACGCGGTGTGAAGCGTTTGTATGGTCTGTGCAGAGAGGAGAGAACAGGGATAGACAGACACATAGTTGACAGGCTACAGAAGAGGCTACGCTAATGCAAAGGAGATTGGAATGACAAGTGGACTACACGTCTCGAATGTTCAGAAAGTTAAGCTTACGTTGCAAAAATCTTATTGACTAAAATGATTAAAATGATGCAGTACTGCTGGCTGGTGAAGTAGGCTAGCTAGCAGTGGCTGCGTTGTTGACTTTGTTTGAAAGTGTTGCTGGCTAGGTAGCCTCAATAACTGGCTAGGTAACCTCGATAACTGGCTAGATAATTACTCTAAACTACACAATTATCTTAGATACAAGGACAGCAAAGACAACTATGTAGCTAGTTAACACTACACTAATCAAATCGTTCCGTTGTACTGTTTCGGTAGAAGTTGGCTAGCTGGCTAGCTAGCAGTGTTGACAACGTTAGGACGGCGAAAATAGCTGGCTAGCTGACTTTGTTTGAAAGTGGAGCTGGCTAGGTAACCTCGATAACTGGCTAGATAATTACTCTAAACTACACAATTATCTTAGATACAAAGACAGCAAAGACAACTATGTAGCTAGCTAACACTACACTAATCAAATCGTTCCGTTGTACTGTTTCGGTAGAAGTTGGCTAGCTGGCTAGCTAGCAGTGTTGACAACGTTAGGACGGCGAAAATAGCTGGCTAGCTGACTTTGTTTGAAAGTGGAGCTGGCTAGGTAACCTCGATAACTGGCTAGATAATTACTCTAAACTACACAATTATCTTAGATACAAAGACAGCAAAGACAACTATGTAGCTAGCTAACACTACACTAATCAAATCGTTCCGTTGTAATGATTCGGTAGAAGTTGGCTAGCTGGCTAGCTAGCAGTGTTGACAACGTTAGAAGATTCGATAATTCGATAATAATCTAAACTACACAATTATCTTTGATACAAAGACGGCTATGTAGCTAGCTAAGAAAAAAGTGCTAAGATCAAACAAATCAAACCGTTGTACTGTAATGAAATGAAATTAAATGTACTGAGTAAAGTACTGAGTAAAGTACTTTACTGAGTAAAGTACTGAGTAAAGTACTGAGTAAAGTGTCTGAATACGTACAGTTGAAGTCGGAAGTTTACATGCACCTTAGCCAAATACATTTAAACTCAGTTTTTCACAATTCCTGACATTTAATCCGAGTAAAAACTCCCTGTTTTAGGTCAGTTAGGTTCACCACTTTATTTTAAGAATGTGAAATGTCAGACTAATAGTAGAGAGAATGATTTATTTCAGCTTTTATTTCATCACATTCCCAGTGAGTCAGAAGTTTACATACACTCAATTAGTATTTGGTAGCATTGCCTTTAAATTGTTTAACTTGGGTCAAACGTTTCGGTAGCCTTCCACAAGCTTCCCACAATAAGTTGGGTGAATTTTGGCCCATTCCTCCTGACAGAGCTGGTGTAACTGATTCAGGTTTGTAGGCCTCCTTGCTGGCACATACTTTTTCAGTTCTGCCCACAAATTTTCTATAGGATTGCGGTCAGGGCTTTGTGATGGCCACTCCAATACCTTGACATTGTTGTCCTTAAGCCATTTTGCCACAACTTTGGAAGTATGCTTGGGGTCATTGTCCATTTGGAAAACCCATTTGCGACCAGGCTTTAACTTCCTGACTGATGTCTTGAGATGTTGCTTCAATATATCCACATAATTTTACTCCCTCATGATGCCATCTATTTTGTGAAGTGCACCAGTCCCTCCTGCAGCAAAGCACCCCCACAACATGATGCTGCCACCCCCGTGCTTCACGGTTGGGATGGTGTTCTTTGGCTTGCAAGCCTCCCCTTTTTTCCTAAAAACATAACGACGGTCATTATGGCCAAACAGATCTATTTTTGTTTCATCAGACCAGAGGACATTTCTCCAAAGAGTACAATCTTTGTCCCCATGTGCAGATGCAAACCGTAGTCTGTCTTTTTTATGGTAGTTTTGCAGCAGTGGCTTCTTCCTTGCTGAGCGGCCTTTCATGTTATGTTGATATAGGACTCGTTTTTACTGTGGATATAGATATTTTTGTACCTGTTTCCTCCAGCATCTTCACAAGGTCCTTCGCTGTTGTTCTGGGATTGATTTGCACTTTTCGCACCAAAGTATGTTCATCTCTAGGAGACAGAACGCGCCTCCTTCCTGAACGGTATGACGGCTGCGTGGTCCCATGGTGTTTATATTTGTGTACTATTGTTTGTACAGATGAACGTGGTACCTTCAGGCATTTGGAAATTGAATTGAATTATAAATGAAATAATCTGTCTGTAAACAGTTGTTGGAAAAATTACCTGTGTTATGCACACAGTAGATGTCCAAACAGACTTGCCAAAACTATAGTTTGTTAACAATACATTTGTAGAGTGGTTGAAAAACGAGTTTTAATGACTCCAACCTAAGTGTATGTAAACTTCCGACTTCAACTGTATCTCTGTAACACACCTCCCTTCCTCTTATATCTCCCTCACTAAATGTAAGCATCAGCTATCAGAGCAGCTTACCGATCACTGCAACTGTACATAGCCCATCTGTAAATAGCACACCCAACTACCTCATCCCCATATTTTTATTTATTTTTGCTCCTTTGTACCCCAGTATCTCTACTTGCACATCATCATCTGCACATCTATCACTCCAGTGTTAATCTGCTAAATTGTAATTATTTCGCCACTATGGCCTATTTATTGCCTTACCTCCCTAATCTTACTACATTTGCACACACTGTATATAGATTTTTCTATTTTGTTACTGACTGTACGTTTGGTTAGTCCTATGTGTAACTCTGTGTTGTTGTTTTTGTTGCACTGCTTTGCTTTATCTTGGCCAGGTCGCAGTTGTAAATGAGAACTTGTTCTCAACTGGCCTACCTGGTTAAATAAAGGTGAAATATTTTTTTTATATATCAGCAATTAAACAGTTAAACAGGGAAAACCACCTGCTCTCACCAGCCCTCTCATCTCACACCTTTAAACACAATACAACAGCTTTTATAGCACAGCATTAATGACAATCACTAGTCTGACTGAGGATCAGAAGGGTGTGTTTGCATACGTGTAGCTAGAAGGTAGGGGGTATTAAAATGTCCGCCTACAGTACTGTATACTAGAAGGAGCAAGGTCTGGGTTGTTCCTCCCACTACCTTGGTCTCTGATCTCTGAGACTGGCATCATTAGCTCAGGATACCTGAAGGATTGGTTTGGTCTTTCAGACTGGATGATAGTTTCTGATGAGCAGGAAGACACTTCAGACTCTTCACAAGTCTCTCTAATTGTTACAAAAAAGGTTAGAGAGACAGAGACTAACAAACCACAAGGTTAAACTTCACTAAGGACACTAATGCTACTGTATGTTATTGAATATAAACGCCGGAATTGGGCTCATTGTGTTAAAACCCAACTGACTGTAAACAAACATTCACACGGGATACAGGAACAACCAGAGCCCCTGGAAAATACCATACTGTCTAGGGCTCACACACACACACACACACAGTGGAGTGAACTAATACGGTTGTGTTAAAAATATGAATAATGTAATTAGCTAAATGTTCCTTCTGCTGGGGGCGCAGATGAATGGACTGTCACTCTGTAATGCAATACTCTGAATGGTCAGAGAGGGAGAGAGAGAGAGAGCACTCAACACAACTATACAGTGCATTCGGAAAGTATTCAGACCCCTCGACTTTTCTACATTTTGTTACGTTTCAGCCTTATTCTGAAATGGATTCAAAAAAACTTTATCCATCATCAATCTACACACAATAGCTGACAATGACAAAGCAAAAACAGGTTTTTAGACATTTTTGCAAATGTATTACAAATAAAAAACTGAAATATTGGATGAGTTGGACTGCAGAGTGAAGGAAAAGCAGCCAACAATATGTGGGAACTCCTTCAAAACTGTTGGAAAAGCATTCCAGGTGAAGCTGGTTGAGAGAATGCCAAGAGTGTGCAAAGCTGTCATCAATGCAAAGGGTGGCTACTTTGAAGAAAATCAAACATATATATTTTTTTTTTAACCTTTTTTGGTTACTACAGTTGAAGTCGGAAATTTACATACACTTAGGTTGGAGTCATTAAAACTAGTTTTTCAACCACTCCACAAATGTATTGTTAACTAACTATAGTTTTGGCAAGTCGGTTAGGACATCTACTTTGTGCATGACACAAGTCATTTTTTCCAACAACTGTTTACAGACAGATTATTTCACTTATAATTCACTGTATCACAATTCCAGTGGGTCAGAAGTTTACATACACTAAGTTGACTGTGCCTTTAAACAGCTTGGAAAATTCCAGAAAATGATGTCATGGCTTTAGAAGCTTCTGATAGGCTAAGTGACATAATTTGAGTCAATTGGATGTGTACCTGTGGATGTATTTCAAGGCCTACCTTCAAACTTGGTCGCAAATGGGTTTTCCAAATGGACAATGACCCCAAGCATACTTCCAAAGTTGTGGCAAAATGGCTTAAGGACAACAAAGTCAAGGTATTGGTGTGGCCATCACAAAGCCCTGACCTCAATCCTATAGAAAATTTGTGGGCAGAACTGAAAAAGCGTGTGCATGCAAGGAGGCCTACAAACCTACAGCTCTGTCAGGAGGAATGGGCCAAAATTCACCCAACTTACTGTGGGAAGCTTGTGGAAGGCTACCTGAAACACTTGACCCAAGTTAAACAATTTAAAGGCAATGCTACCAAATACTAATTGAGTGTATGTAAACTTCTGACTCACTGGGAATGTGATGAAAGAACTAAAAGCTGAAATAAATCATTCTCTCTACTATTATTCTGACATTTCACATTCTTAAAATAAAGGGGTGATCCTAACTGACCTAAGACAGGGAATTTTTACTAGGATTAAATGTCAGGAATTGTGAAAAACTGAGTTTAAATGTATTTGGCTAAGATGTACGTAAACTTTCGACTTCAACTGTCGGACAGGACAGAGACAGTAATAAGGAGATGTGCAGTAGGTGACATTAGCCTACAGACTACAGACCAAAGAGGACATAGCCAACAGTCCTGTACTACACCTACAATACTCTGGGAAATATGTTTGGGTGCTAAACAAGGATGGAAAATCAACCAGGTACATGAAAGGTTAAGCTTAGGAAAGTAGGATAGAATTGGAGACAGTCAGTTAGCTATAGAATAATAGAAGAGGCATCACACACTGTAGACTAGACGCTATAGCTTTAGACCAGGGATTCCAATTTCAGTCTAATACACAACTCACCTCTGGTTCATAACCTGTATTCCATACATGCCCTCTGAATTAAAACATATCTTACGCCTTACATCCCTGGATAGATGACACTTGCATATGGTAGGAGGGACACAAATAGGGTTTTGAAAAATAAGCAGGTATATAACTAGGTTTGGGGGGAAGCAGGGCTAGCTAAATAACACTGTAACATATAGAGGGTGTTTAATAGGACCAGAGAGTTAGAGGTGTGAGACCATGTCCCTACGGCCCTGTGGAGCTCTCTGGAGGATTGGGTTGCTGTGTGTGCGGGGCTGTGTGTGTGTGTGGCCCTCGAAAGGCCATTAGGGTTTAGTAAGCCCCTAAGGTCAAGTTTGACCTCTATTGCCCAGGTACAGGATCTGCCTATTCCTCCCCTGTTCTGTCTCTGTCGCTCTGTTTCTCTCGCTCTGTTTCTCTCTGTGTGTGTGTGTCTCTCTCTCTCTCTCGCTCTCTGTCTCTGTTTCTCTGTCTCTCTGTGTGTGTGTGTGTCTCTCTCTCTCTCTCTCGCTCTCTGTCTCTGTTTCTCTGTCTCTCTGTGTGCGTGTGTTTCTCTCAATTCAATTCAATTAGCTTTTTTGTCATGACATAACAATGTACATATTTCCAAACGCTTACTTTGGAGATTTACAACATTAACATTATTAAAATAATAATAATAAATATTGTTAATGGGACAACAGTAACAACAATAATCAAGGGTCAAAATAACCATACATTAAACAATAACATTAATAATAAGTATAGAGGACATGTGCAGGTTGGTTGGTCTGTCAGACACTGTCCCTCATCTTATGGCAGGCAGCAATGTAGTGTGCTGCCAACCCACAGCTCTCTGCGTCCTCCCTCAACAGGACGGGTAGCCTATTCTCATCAGAGAGGTCTTTGAAACCTTGAATAAGGGTTTCAAATTTGGGTAAATGGCATGCTCTAGTTGGTTCATAATTTAAAAAAACATTTTATCAAGAAATTGAGCTCTGTCTCGGGTTCTGCTGTGGTGCAGTGGTTGCACAGCCTTTCCTCTACAGGGAGCCAGGTTTTCCTGTGTCTACCTTCTCAATGGCAAGACTGTGCTCACTGAGCCTGTACTTTGTCAAAGTTTCTCTAAGGTTTTGATCAGTAACCATGGTCAAATAGTTTGTACTGGTGTACTGTTGATTTAGGGCCAGATAGCACTGCATTTTGCTTTGTGCTTGTGTTTCCCAATAAGTAATGTAGTTTTGTTTTGACTGTGTTGAAATTTGGATTATTCTGATTGATTGGATGTTCTGGTCCTGAGGCTTCAGTGTGTTAGTAGAACAGGTTTGTGAACTCAGCCCCAGGACCAGCTGGATGAGGGGACACTTTTCTTTGCTCAGCTCTTGGCATTGCAGGGCTTGGTAATGATATGAGAGGGGGTCACTGTATTTTAGATGTTTCCAAAACGTATTTGCTGTTTTTTGAGTTTTTATTATTAGTGGATATTGGCCTAATTCTGCCCTGCATGCATTGTTTGTAGTTTTCCTCTGGACATGTAGGATAACTCTGCATGCATGGTTTCAATTGGGTGTTTGTCCCATTGGGTGAAATTTTGTTTTGCAAGTGGACCCCACACCTTCTTGCCATAAAGTGCAATTGGTTCAATGACACATTCAATTCATTTTGGCCAAATTTTAATTGGTATTTCAATTTGAATTTTATTTTTAATTGTGTAGAATGCCCTGTGTGCTTTCTCTCTCAGTTCATTCACTGCCTCATTAAGGTGTCCAGTTGAGCTTATTTTTAAACATAAGTAATTGTAGTGTGTGCAGTACTCTATATATTTTGTACCAATTGAGAACGTTGATATAATTCCCTGAGATCTGGATCTTCTCTGGAAAATCCTTATTTTTGTCTTTTGGGGGTTTAATGCCAGGGCCCAGGCAGTACTGCTCTAGCAGGTCCAGGCTCTGCTGTAGGCCATGTGCTGCGAGTGACAGCAGACACAGGTCATCTGCGAAGAGCAGGCATTTAACCTCTAAATTGTGGAGACACCAGGGGATGAGGATTTTTCTAGAATAGTGCCAATTCATTGATGTAAATATTGAAGAGTGCAGGGCTCAGATTGCAATCCTGACGAATGCCCTGGCCCTGGTTAAAGAATTCTGTTATTTTCTTGCCAATTTTGATGCTGCACGTATTGCCAGTATAGATTGATTTAATTATGTCATATGTTTTACCCCCTACAAAACATTCAATATCTTTATAGAACAGTCCTGTATGCCAAATAGAATCAAATACTTTTTGGAAGTCGATAAAGCAAGTGTACATTTTGGTGTAAATATGATTGGTCGTGCGATGTTTTGGTATAAATCCAATTTGGCTTTTACTCAAGACATTGTGCTTATTAAGGAAGTTTAGAACTCTTACATTTATAATACTACAGAAAACCTTCCCCAGGTTACTGTTCACACAAATGCCTCAGTAATTGTTAGGGTCAAATTTGTCTTCATTCTTAGATTGGGGTTATGAGTCCTTGATTCCAGATGTCAAATTAAACAGTTTTAATATAGCCAGTTGAAATTTTGCGCTAGTGAATTTGAGCATCTCATTTAGGATGCCATCAGGTCTGCATGCTTTTTTTTAATGAGCTCCTGGTCAGTAATTGGGGAGTCTTATGGATTTTGATTGTTCTTCATAGCTTTTTCTAATCCATTCAACTTCTCACGAATTTGGCATTGTTCTGCGTTTGCATCAATTTGATGCAATTCCTCAATTCCTCTAGTTTACATTTTTTTAAAGGTTTTCCCAATTTTTCCAGAAGTTGTTTGTGTTTATGGACACCTCAATTAGTGTCAGCTGGGCCTCCCGGGTAGCGCAGTGGTCTAAGGCACTGCGTCGCAGTGCTAGCTGTGCCACCAGAGATTCTGAGTTCGAGTCCAAGCTCTGTCGCAGCCGGCCGCGACCGGGAGGCCCATGGAGCGGTGCACAATTGGCCCAGCGTCGTCCGGGTTGGGGAGGGTTTGGCCGGCAGGGATATCCTTGTCTCATTGTGCACTAGCAACTCCTGTGGCGGGTCGGGCGCAGTGCACGCTGACCAGGTCGCCAGGTGTACAGTGTTTCCTCTGACACATTGGTGCGGCTGCCTTCCGGGTTGGATGTGCATTGTGTCAAGAAGCAGTGCGGCTTGTTTGGGTTGTGTTTTGGAGGACGCATGTCTCTCGACCTTCGCCTCTCCTGAGTCCGTACGGGAGTTGCAGTGATGAGACAAGACTGTAACTACTACCAATTGGGGAGAAAATAAATAAATATTTTAGTTTCTCTCTCCGTGTCTCTCTCTTTGTGTGTCTCTCTCTCTCTCTCTCTATCTGTGTGTGTGTGTGTGTGTCTCTCGCTCTCTCTTTTTGTTTCTCTCTCCGTGTCTCTCTCTTTATGTCTCTCTCTATCTCTCTCTCTCTGTCTGTGTGTGTGTGTGTGTGTCTCTCTCTCTCTGTGTGTGTGTATCTCTCTCCCTCTCTCTCTCTCTCTCTCTCTCTCTCTCTGTGTGTGTGTGTGTCTCTCTCTCTGTCTGTGTGTGTGTGTGTGTGTGTGTGTGTGTGTGTGTGTGTGTGTGTGTGTGTGTGTGTGTGTGTGTGTGTGTGTGTGTGTGTGTGTGTGTGTGTGTGTGTGTGTGTGTGTGTGTGTGTGTGTGTGTGTGTGTGTGTGTGTGTGTCTCTATCTGTGTGTGTGTGTGTGTGTGTGTGTGTGTCTCTCGCTCTCTCTGTGTGTGTGTCTCGCTCTGCGTGTGTGTGTCTCTCGCTCTCTCTGTGTGTGTGTCTCTCACTCTCTCTTTTTGTTTCTCTCTCCGTGTCTCTCTCTCCGTGTCTCTCTCTTTGTGTCTCTCTCTGTGTCTTTCTCTCTGGCGCACTGGTCCTCTCTCTGTTACCTTGACCATTCACCCTGCGGCTAGGAGCAGGTAAACACTCAGTCAGACTCAGCAGGAGGGGGGTGCCCTCCCTCCCTCCCTCCCTCCCTCCCTCCCTCCCTCCCACACACACACACACACACACACACACACACACACACACACACACACACACACACACACACACACACACACACACACACACACACTCCACCCGGCCCAGCGTGCTTCACTCCCCCTGGTAAAGGTCAAAGGTTAGAACTCTCTCACAGCAGACCCCCTGCTTCCATTAGACACTCACACCCAGCAGGAGAGAGAGAGAGAGTACAGAGAGATGCATTGTGCTGTCAGCACACACACACAGTTAGTGGAAACCTCAGATGTGGGATTTCAGGAGTTCCTTTGTTCAGTGTGGTGAATGAAAACGTTCTCCCTTTATCTACGATGAGGAGAGACAGGAATCTGTAGGTGTGAGTAAAAACAAAAACCACAAACACCAGATAGAGGACATGTTTTTCTTCTTCTCTCTCTCTCAACGGGTCAGTATGGGCTTTCCTGTCTGCTGGCTGAGGGGCCAAGGTCAGGGGTGAGAGAGCAGGACACAACCTAAACACACACAATGTGGGGAGATGGCGGAGATCCATACAATACCCTGTCATTCCCCACACAAGGAACCATCAAACAGTACATTTGTGTGTGCGTAATATTTGACAAGTTAACATGGCCATCATTCTAAATACAAATGTGTTCTTAATTGCCTTGCCTGGTTAAATAAAGGTTAAATAAATACAAAATACACATAGGATTCATTTATTAGCCTGTCATGACTTAGCATTGTAGGAACACACACAGCCAAGGTCACTATGGACCACTATCAAAACATGATCTTTTCTAAAAGCCGTGTAGCGTTTTATGATCGATCCACTATCACACATTAGTTATTCCTGAATATAAAGGCATATTTAAGAGCAGGAACAAATAACTCCACAATGCTAGCACTCAGAGTAACTGATGTATAAATATGGCACAAGAGACTCTGTGAACAATCAGGGCTGAGTTACATATCACAAATCAACATGTCTTGTGTCAGGTGTGTCCTTGCTAAACGGTTAGCATGCACATTGCTATATCATAAACTGTGACACAGAAAACCTGCTTCGGCAAAAAACGTTGACAACATGTTTTGAATACAGATCAGAGACAGAAGAATGTCTGTTGAAACATCTGCTGGATGTCATGTGATGGGACAAATAAGTAGAAAATGACTTATTTCCAGGGATTCCTCCACACCTGACCCCACTATCTCAGCCTTTAGCATTGCGTGCAGACTTGTGAGAGAGAAAGAGAGAAATATTCTGAATGCCTCTCCTAATTATTCTAATTGCTGAGCTCAGGGCTCATGCCAAGGTTTAGACTTTCCCTTGGCACACACACACACACACACACACACACACACACACACACACACACACACACACACACACACACACACACACACACACACACACACACACACACACACACACACACACACACACACACAAACACACACACACACTGATAGAAGAAAAGCGACAGACACCCCACCCATCATCCTCCTACTGCCTCTACTCCACTCCACCTCTGTTCCTCCTTTCACCATCCCCCTCTCCCCATCTTCCCATCCTCCAAAATTGGTTAAAAGTACTTTCATTACCCACGCAGGAAGCAAATATAGCACTTAAAAATCACCCGATTATCATTTTTCACACAGCAAACAGCATGCACACTTTCAAATACACACACACACACACTCCAACATAATTACCCCACCCTGTCATAGCAGTGAGATGGAGACTGCTGAAATCCAGCCGGTGTGTGTGTGTGTGTGTGTGTGTGTGTGTGTGTGTGTGTGTGTGTGTGTGTGTGTGTGTGTGTGTGTGTGTGTGTGTGTGTGTGTGTGTGTGTGTGTGTGTGTGTGTGTTTAGAAACTACGTGCCTGCCTCTTATTGATATTAAAACCTCTGCATAACGGCTGTTTATATGACTGTCAGAGAGAGAAGGAGAGAGAGAGAGAGGCTCCACTCCCATCTCACCATGAACTGTATCTCTCCCTATTCTGATTTTTCAGACGCATGACCTTTGCCTTATCTGTCACGGCAGGAAGAGTTTACGAAGAGCATTCACTGGGAGCGTTCACAGAGAGGCGAGCGTTCACAGAGAGGCGAGCGTTCACAGAGAGGCGAGCATTCACAGAGAGGCGAGGGTTCACAGAGAGTCGAGCGTTCACAGAGAGGCGAGCTTTCACAGAGAGGCGAGCGTTCACAGAGAGGCGAGCATTCACAGAGAGGCGAGCGTTCACAGAGAGGTGAGCGTTCACAAGGAGGGTGTTAAGTGAGTACATGTTTAAAACACTCTCCCTGCTCCCCCTGTCACCCTGGGCATTTATCACAGTGACAATGCATCCACACACACACACAGGGACAGCCACGGGTCCTGTGTGATTAACTGGGAGACTGTTTGATCACATTTTACTAATTTGTGGCATAAATCTTCAGCCTGCCATTCTTCAAGAAGACCATTAGCCCCCAGACTGACACACACACACACACACACACACACACACACAGTGCTTTTACAAGAGAGAAGGAAGGAAAACTATGATAGAAAGAGAGAGAGGAAAAGAAAGAGCGAGGGAGAGAGGCGGAGGGAGAGAGATTGAGTGTCTGAGATGATGTGTATGAAACAGAGAGCAGTGTAATAACCAAACAACTCTCAGGCCTAATTATGACACGGGGGAGAGAGAGAACAGAGAGAGTAGAGAATAGAGAACCAAGCAGAAATCACTGGTCATTTGTAAACAAGTAACGACACAGGACAGGTGTGGGAGCATATGTACTGGTGACCAGGGAAGGGGAGGAATGAGTGAGGAGAGAGGGAGAGGAGGATGAGAGTGGGGGGACAATCTAATTTGTTTTTACTGTGCCCTGTGCCAAACGGCTAAAACGGCCAAAAGAGGCACAGAGGTGCAGTTGGGAGTTCAGCTCTGACCAGCATGTGTTGGCAGGACCGGCAGCTGTTGTTCTACGTACCATTTTGCGCACAGCAGGTTAAGGAGCCTATGGTTTCAGCATGGCCATCCCTATTCTAAGGAACACTCTCTATAAGTGACCGCCATTCATATGGTATGTGGATGAACAGTTGTCACTGAGCAGTCTAACTATTAGACTTAATTCCTTTGGTCTCTAGAGCTGGACTTAACTACCATCAGCATCAGTGTCCTTGATGTGAATCTGCCACGTAAACAACTCTCCTGTCTAATGGGGATATTGCACTTGCAAATTCAGTTAGGCTCCCAGGACAGGGCTACGGCCTGACTCTGATACCGTGTGTGTGTGTGTGTGTGTGTGTGTGTGTGTGTGTGTGTGTGTGTGTGTGTGTGTGTGTGTGTGTGTGTGTGTGTGTGTGTGTGTGTGTGTGTGTGTGTGTGTGTGTGTGTGTGTGTGTGTGTGTGTGTGTGTGTGTGTGTGTGTGTGTGTGTGTGTGTGTGTGTGTGTGTTTGGCTGAGCCAGCCAGCCCTGAGCAGAGCAGAGAAGTCATACTTTCATGGTCGGTTTCTATTTAACTGTGGGAGTGACAGGGAACATGGTGCCATTAACACGTCCCACCGGCCTGGAGGAGAGGAAATGGACAGATAACACCTCCCTGGGGAGAGGAGGAGGTTAGAGAGAGGCTAGGACTTGGAGAGACCATTTAACCGAAGGCTCCACCTCTCTCTATCGCTCCCCTTCTCCACATCCAAAACAACCTTGTCTCTCTGGAACAAAAGCAGGATTTATCTAGCATGACTTATTTGCCTGCCTTTCTCTCTCTCCGTCTGACTGTAGTGTGTGTGTGTGTGTGTGTGTGTGTGTGTGTGTGTGTGTGTGTGTGTGTGTGTGTGTGTGTGTGTGTGTGTGTGTGTGTGTGTGTGTGTGTGTGTGTGTGTGTGTGTGTGTGTGTGTGTGTGTGTGTGTGTGTGTGTGTGTGTGTCGTAGTAACCTCTGGAGGTTGTTCACCTAATAAAGAGTCTGATACCCTGGCTCCTCTCTGTAAAGTGCTAGTTAGCATATCCCCCAAACTGTACTTAATACAGTAACACAGTGTTAGCCATGCTACCCCTCAGCCAGGGTCAGTAAGCAGAGCTGCTGGTTGTGGTGCTGGCAGGCTGGCTGGCCCAGAGGTTAAGTGTCTGTCAGGGTGGGTGACACACGGCTCACAATGACTCTGTCACACAGGGACAAGACCAAACCAGCTAGGAGAGGAGCACCTCGGGGACTATAAAACCACTCAACTGCAGAGAGAAGCAGAGAGAGAGAGAGAAATAGAGAGAAAGAGAGAGATCCCAGCCAAGATTGAGCTTTGAATGCAAGGGCCTTAGAGAAAAAGAGCGAGAGAGAGGGCGATAGAGAGATAAATAGAGAACAAGAGACTTTTTATCTAAATCATGGAGAACTCTCTACGCAAATCAAATCAAATTGTCTTAGTCACATGCGCCGAATACAACAGGTGTAGTAGACCTTACAGTTAAATGCTTACTTACGAGCCCTTAACCAACAACGCAGTTGAAAAAAAAACGAATAATAAATAAAAGTAACAAGTACTGGAAGAGCAGCAATAAAATAACAATAGCGAGACTATATACAGGGGGGTACCGGTACAGACTCAATGTGCGGGGCACCGGTTAGTCAAGGTAATTGAGTTAATATGTACATGTAGGTAGAGTTATTAAAGTGACTATGCATAGATAATAACAGAGAATAGCAGCGGCGTAAGAGAGGAGGGTCAATGCAAATAGTCTGGGTAGCCATTTGATTAGATGTTCAGGAGTCTTATGGCTTGGGGGTAGAAGCTGTTTTAAAAGCCTCTTGGACCTAGACTTGGGGCTCCGGTGCTGCTTGCCGTGCGGTAGCAGAGAGAACAGTCTATGACTATGGTGGCTGGAGTCTTTGACAATTTTTAGGGCCTTCCTCTGACACCGCCTGGTATAGAGATCCAAATCTTTTTTCCTGAGGGGGAATAGGTTTTGCCATGCCCTCTTCACGACTGTCTTGGTGTGCTTGGACCATGTTAGTTTGTTGGTGATGTGGACACCAAGGAACCTGAAGCTCTCAACCTGCTCCACTACACTCCTTTTCCTGTAGTCCACAACCATCTCCTTTATCTTGATCACGTTGAGGGAGAGGTTGTTGTTCTGAAACCACATGGCCAGGTCTCTGACCTCCTCTCTATAGGCTGTCTCATCGTTGTCGGTGATGACACTGTCGTGTCATCGTCAAATTTAATGATGGTGTTGGAGACGTGCCTGGCCATGCAGTCATGAGTGAACAGGGAGTACAGGAAGGGACTGAGCACGCACCCCTGAGGGGCCCCTGTGTTGAGGATCAGCGTGGCGGATGTGTTGTTACCTACCCTTACCACCTGGGGGTGCCCGTCAGGAAGTCCAGGATCCAGTTGCAGAGGGAGGTGTTTAGTCCCAGGGTCCTTAGCTTAGTGATGAGCTTTGAGGGCACTATGGTGTTGAACGCTGAGCTGTAGTCAATGAATAGCATTCTCACATAGGTGTTCCTTTTGTCCAGCAGGGAAAGGGTAGTGTGGAGTGCAATAGAGATTGCATCATCTCTGGATCTGTTAGGGTGGTATGCAAATTGGAGTGGGTCTAGGGTTTCTGGGATAATGGTGTTGATGTGAGCCATGACCAGCCTTTCAAAGCACTTCATGGCTACAGACGTGAGTGCTACGGGTCGGTAGTCATTTAGGCAGGTTACCTTAGTGTTCTTGGGCACAGGGACTATGGTGGTCTGCTTAAAACAGACTCAGACAGGGAGAGGTTGAAAATGTCAGTGAAGACACTTGCCAGTTGGTCAGTGCATGCTCGCTGTACACGTCCTGGTAATACGTCTGGCCCTGCAGCCTTGTGAATGTTGACCTGTTTAAAGGTCTTACTCACATCGACTGCGGAGAGTGTGGTCACACAGTCGTCCGGAACAGCTGGTGCTCCAATGCATGTTTCAGTGTTATTTGCCTCGAAGCGAGCATAGAAGTAGTTTAGCTCGTCTTGTAGGCTCGTGTCACTGGGCAGCTCTTGGCTCTGCTTCCCTTTGTAGTCTGTAATGGTTTGCTAGCCCTGCCACATCTGACTAGTGTCGGAGCCGGTGTAGTGCGATTCGATCTTAGTCCTGTATTGAAACGTTGCCTGTTTGATGGTTCGTCGGAGGGCATAGCAGGCTTTCTTATAAGCTTCCGGGTTAGAGTCCCGCTCCTTGAAAGCGACAGCTCTAGCCTTTAGCTCAGTGCGGATGTTGCCTATAATCCATGGCTTCTGGTTGGGGTATGAACGTATGTTCAAAGTGGGGACGACGTCATCGATGCACTTAATGACTGATGTGGTGTACTTCTCAATGCCATTGGAAGAATCCCGGAACATATTCCAGTCTGTGCTAGCAAAACAGTCCTCTAGCTTAGCATCTGCTTCATCAGACCACTTTTTTATTGACTGAGCCACTGGTGCTTCCTGCTTTAATTTTTGTAAGCAGGAATCAGGAGGATAGAATTATGGTCAGATTTGCCAAATGGAGGGTGAGGGAGAGCTTTGTATGTGTCTCTGCGTGTGGAGTAAAGGTGGTGTAGAGTTTTCTTTTCCCTCTTGTTGCACATTTAACATGCTGATAGAAATTTGGTCAAACAGATTTAAGTTTCCCTGCATTAAAGTCCCCGGCCACTAGGAGCGCCGGATGAGCGTTTTCCTGTTTGCTTATGGCGGAATACAGCTCATTGAGTGAGGTCTTAGTGCCAGCATCGGTCTGTGGTGGTATATAGACAGATACGAAAATTACAGATGAAAACTCTAGGTAGATAGTGTTGTCTACAGCTTATCATGAGATACTCTACCTCAGGCGAGCAAAACCTTGAGACTTCCTTAGATATCGTGCACCAGCTGAGTTTTACATATATACATAGACCGCAACCCCTTGTCTTACCAGACATGTCTGTTCTATCCTGCCGATACAGCGTATAACCAGCCAGCTGTATGTTGATAATGTTGTCGTTCAGCCACGACTCCGTGAAGCATAAGATATTAAAGTCCCGTTGGTAGTTTAATCTTCCTCGTAGGTCATTGATTTTATTTTCCAATGATTGCACGTTAGCTAGTAAAACGGAAGGCAGTGGGGGTTTATACGATCGCCTACGAATTCTCAGAAGGCAGCCCGACCTCCGTCCTCTTTTTCTCCGTTGTTTCTTCATGCAAATGACAGGGATTTGGGCAAGCAGTATGTCGTTCACGTCGGGATTGTCAGACTCGTTAAAGTAAAAAAAGCTTCTGCCAGTTCATGGAGAGTAATCGATGTTCTTATGTCCAGAAGTTATTTTCGGTCATAAGAGACGGTAGCAGCAACATTACATACAAAATAAGTTACAAAATAAGTTACAAACAACGCAAAAAAACAAACATAAAAACATAATCGGTTAGGAGCACGTAAAACATCAGCCATCTTCTCCGGCGCCATCCTTGTCAACTCAATAGAGGGGTACATGCAAGGTCTTTTTCTATCCATGTTCCTGCACTCCTTCCCTCTCCCTCTATTCCTCCATACCCTTCTCTCTTTCTCCCTTACCTATCCTTTCCTCTTTCTCCTTTCTCTCTTTCATTTCCTCCTCTACTTCTTTCCCTCCTCCTCTCCCTCCCTCTCTCTGCCAGGAACAATCAGGTTTAAGGCTTTACTTCCTCTCTAGTCCCTCATTAGCATCCCAGCGGCGAACCGCCAGTCACAGCTGTTTCAAAGGACCTGCTAGTCCAATCAGATTCCTCATCTCTGAGGCCTTATCGCCACCGACAACCAGCTTCTCCGGCTACCACTTCACACAACATCATGACTATGCTGGTCGCTATGAGTTACGACAGGCATACACACACACACGCACGCACGCACGCACGCACACACACACACACACACACACACACACACACACACACACACACACACACACACACACACACACACACACACACACACACACACACACACACACACACACACACAAATACACACATGTCATGGATTGGGACAGCTAGTCAGAGAGCAGAGGCTTCAGAGGGCATCTCCCTGGCATGGTGCTTTATAAGAAGTGACAGTCAGTGAATTGGTTAGTTCTATAGTGACTTCCTTAGTTATGTCTCCTGCCTGGAGATGCACTTAGATACCAGTTGAATATCCTACATGTTATTCTGTAGATTTCTTCAATTACTGTGGTAGGATTCATTATTTCTCTACTGTTATCTTATCTAGGGCTGGGGTACACTCATATGCACAAAACACACACAGACACGCACATTAACATTACAGCTATTCCACTATACAACAAGAAAAAGAAGAGACCATGATGACTGTTTAACTTCCAGGTACCTTTAGTCGATGAATAGATTATGGTTCCAGGAAAATAAAAAAAGAAGAAAAGACAATTAGATAAGTACACTTCAATACATTTGTATGATTGGGTAGGCTACACATCCCACCAAGTTAGTAAGCATAAACTGAGTTGCAGCTGCAATCTAGAACCCCCCCGAGTAGGCTCTGCCCTCTCTAGCCCTTAAACCAAATGGAAGCAGACACCGATCGTTGTGTTGACATTCACAAAGGAAAAAATGCATTCTTTGACCAACTATAACTACAGTATGACTTTCAACACCAAGGTGTTACCTGGGCAAGTGTGTGACATTGTATACAAAGGGAACCAAGTGCAGTGGGAATACACACTTAATCCAGGTGTATCTACAGTACACACACACACACATACTCGTGTGGGGTAGGTAGCGAGTGACATTGTACTACATGAAGGTACAATGGGACAGGTAGAAAGTAAACAGGTACAAGGGGAGAACAGGGGCACAGCTTGTTTGTCATTGTGGATAATCCCAGAGAGACTACTCTGAAGCTCTGCCTCTAGCTGTGGAGAGAGGGAGAGAGAGAGGAGAGAGAGACAGAGAAAGAGAAAGAGAAAGAGAAAGAGAGAGGAGGCTGTTATTGTGAAGTGGAAATGTCTGTGAGCAACAACGGCTCAGCCGCGAAGTGGTAGGCCACAAGAACGGGACCGCCGAGTGCTGAAGTGCGGAAACAATCGTCTGTCCTCGGTTGCAACACTCACTACCAAGTTCCAAACTGCCTCTGGAAGCAACGTCAGCACAATAACTGTTTGTCAGGAGCCTCATCAAATGGGTTCCCATGGCCGAGCAGCTGTACACAAGCCTAAGATCACCATGCGCAATTCCAAGTGTCAGCTGGAGTGGTGTAAAGCTCACTGCCATTGGACTCTGGAGCAGTGGAAACGCGTTCTCGGGAGTGATGAATCACGCTTCACAATCTGGCAGTCAGACAGACAAATCTGGGTTTGGCGGATGCCAGGAGAACGCTACCTGTCCCAATGCATAGTGCCAACTGTAAAGTTTGGTGGAGGAGGAATACTTGTCTGGGGCTGTTTTCATGGTTCAGGCTAGGCCCCTTACTTCCAGCAAAGGGATATCTTAATGCTACAGCATACAATGACAGTCTAGAGGATTCTGTGCTTCCAACTTTGTAGCAACAGTTTGTGGAAGACCCTTTCCTGTTTCAGCATGACAATGCCCCCGTGGCCAAAGTGAGATCCATACAGAAATAGTTTTTCGAATTAGGTGTGGAAGAATTTGACTGACCTGCAAAGAGGCCTAATCGCCCAAGATCAGCTCACGACCTTACTAATGCTCTTATGACTGAATGGAAGCAAATCCCCACAGCAATGTTACAACATCTAGTGGAAAGCCTTCCCAGAAGAGTGGAGGCTGTTATATCAACAAAGTGGGGAACAACTCCATAATGCCCATGATTTTGAAATGAAATGTTCGACGGGGCATATGTCCACATACTTTTGGTCATGTAGTGTATGTTTACATTGTCAAAGCAAGTGAAATAGATAATAAACAAAAGTGAAATGAACAATAAAAAATGAACAGTAAACATAACACTCACAAAAGTTTCAAATGTCATATTATGTCTATGTACAGTGTTGTAAGAATGTGCAAAAAGTGGGGCGGCAGGTAGCCTAGTGGTTAGAGTGTTGGGCCAGTAACCGAAAGGTTTCTGGATTGAATCCCTGAGCTCACAAGGTAAAAATCGGTTGTTCTGCCCCTGAACAAGGCAGTTAACCCACTGTTCCCCAGTAGGCTGTCATTAAAAATAAGAATTTGTTCTTAACTAATTTGCCTAGTTAAATAAAATAAAAATTTACACATTGGAAAATAAATAAACATAAATATGGGTTGTATTTACAATGGTGTTGTCTTGTGACAGGTCTCACATCTTGCTACTGTGATGGCACACTGTGGTATTTCACCTAATAGATATAGGAGCTTATCAAAATTGGATTTGTTTTCGAATTCCTTGTGGGTCTGTGTAATCTGAGGGAAATATGTATCTCTAATATGGTCATACATTTGGCAGGAGGTTAGGATGTGCAGCTCAGTTTCCACCTCATTTTGTGGGCAGTGTGCACATAGCCTGTCTTCTCTTGAGAGCCAGGTCTGCCCACGGCAGCCTTTCTCAATAGCAAGGCTATGCTCACTGAGTCTGTACATAGTCAAAGTTTTCCTTACGTTTGGGTCAGTCACAGTGGTCAGGTATTCAGCCACTGTGTACTCTCTGTTTAGGGCTAAATAGCATTCCAGTTTGCTCAGTTTTTTTATAAATTCTTTAAAATGTGTCAAGTAATTATCTTTTTGTTTCCTCGTTATTTGGTTGGGTCCCCCCCTTGCTCTCCCACCCCTCTGCTACCTCTTGTTCTTCAGTCCTCTCCGTCTCCTACACCCCCTGCCCCCATTTTCCCCTCCCTTCCCCTCTCATCTTCCTACCTGTCTGTACAGCTAGTACTCCAGCCTCAGCCTCTCTCTGACTCCAGCCTGTCATGACTGGCTACTGAACACAGGAATCATGGGACCGCTGAACTATGGTGCAGCAGAAGTCAACGGAGCAAAACATACAAAGACCTCCTTCTCCCTCCAACTCTCTCTCCCTCCTTATATGCCTTTCTTTTCATATCATTAGCTCTGGTGCGATTGGATTGGATTTAACATTTGTCTCTCTCACCCCAGACTCAACATGGAGATCTCCTCCTCCCCTTGCACTCCTTCTCCTCTCCTCTCCCCTCCCCTCCCCTCGTCAGTTCCATAGAGGTCTGTAGTTACATGGCTGTCTGACCTGATCTTTGTCTCTGTCTGGACACACCATTAGACCTCCAGCAGCATGTCACAGAGGTGAAACAGGGAGGAGGGGAGGGTAGAGGTAAGGCATGCTGGCAGACAGTCAGGCAGAGAGGGAGGAGGAGAAATCTATATCTGCTCTCCGGGCTCACTGTTACACAGTGGGGTAGCAACTGTTTTTGTGTGTGTGTGTATGTGTGTGTGTGTGTGTGTGTGTGTGTGTGTGTGTGTGTGTGTGTGTGTGTGTGTGTGTGTGTGTGTGTGTGTGTGTGTGTGTGTGTGTGTGTGTGTGTGTGTACAGTAGTGGTCCTGAAAGAGACCTGAGGGCCCTGCTCTCCTGATTAGTCATTTATCACTGGTGGCAGATCAGACCAGCCCAGAGCAGCCCACACCAACCATAATCACTCTTTCCTTTCTCTATCCCGCCATCTCCTCCCTCAATCCCCCCTTCTATCCCTATGTATACCTCTGTATTCCCCATCTCCCCTTGCATACAACCATATCCGCCCGATCCCCCTGAATCCATTCTTACATCACCCAGTATCTGAACTCTGATCCTGTCTTACCCCCATTCCCCAAACTCTGACAAAGAGGGAACGAGGGCAAAGGATAGGAGAGGAGAGGAGATGAGAGGAAGAGGAGAGGAAGAGGAGATGAGAGGAGGAGGAGAGGAGGAGGAGATGAGAGGGGAGGAGAGGAGAGGAAGAGGAGAGCTCGACATTATGACAGTCCCCTACCCTTCCACCCCAGTCCCTTACTCTAGTCCTGACACTTAGACGGAGAGGGAATTATAATCATTGAGACATGCATGAGAGAGGGGGAGCAAATGTACTTAACCAGCTGACACGTCCCCCAGTCTGCCTATGCTCTGATTGGGGAGTAATTGTAAAAGCAGCTAGCAGGAGGGAGAGAGGAGAGTAATCTGGAATATGCAGCCTGTCCTGTCCATAAACACTCGCACATAAATGGGCACACATGCATTTCTCGCCGTCTCCTCCCTCCCCCTCTCTGGGCTCTTCTGGCTGTAGCTCCTCAACCCACTCTTCCTCTCCCCTCCTTCATCACCCCCCCCCCCCTCTCTCATTCTGTTCTTCTGGCTTTTGCTCTCTCTCCCCAGATGGGGCTCTGAAGCTCTGCCTCCAGATGTGGAGAGAGAGAGAGAGAGAGAGAGAGAGAGAGAGAGAGAGAGAGAGAGAGAGAGAGAGAGAGAGAGAGAGAGAGAGAGAGAGAGAGAGAGAGAGAGAGAGAGAGAGAGAGAGAGAGAGAGAGAGAGAGAGAGAGAGAGAGAGAGAGAGAGAGAGAGAGAGAGAGAGAGAGAGAGAGAGAGAGAGAGAGAGAGAGAGAGAGAGGAGGAAAAGAAGAGGACGGAGGGGAGAATAGAGAGGAACAAAGAGTGAGAGGAAAAAGGAGAGAAGAAAGTGAATGTGAGGGGGAGAAGGAAGGGACGAAGGGGAATATGGAAAAGGTGGAGAGGTGTGAGTGTGTGTGTGTGTCAGCTGTGTGAACCCTGGGGAGTTAACATTTTCTCAATAGGGGGTGCTGTTTTCACTTTGTAAAAATTTCGTTCCCAAATTAAACTGCCTCGTACTCAATTCTTGCTCGTACAATATGCATATTATTATTACTATTGGATAGAAAACACTCTCTAGTTTCTAAAACCGTTTGAATTATATCTGTGAGTAAAACAGAACTCAAGTTGGAGCAAACTTCATGTCAGGAAGTGAGAAATCTGAAATCAGGCAGTCTGTTCTAGGGTCAGTTTATTAATTTGCATGTGTTCTATTGGTCGACATGCACTGCATACGCCTTCCCCTAGATGTCAGCAAGTAGTGAGAATTTAAATGGAGTTGCTAGGCAGATCTGAGGCCATATAAAGGGTCTGGGTACGTGGGGTACACTCTTTTCAACATTCGCCATGACGCAAGACAGACCTCAGGATGGCGTTCTGGAAAGCTCCCGTTATAGGCCTTAGATATATCCGGCTCTGATTTTATTCGATATAGGTGTTAAAGACATCATAATGTAGTTATTTTAAACCGAGTTATATCAGTTTATATCAGTATATTGCGATTTTCGGATATTTCTTTGTGCTGCGTTATAGTGAGTTGGGCACGTCTTCGCCACATGGCTAATGTTTACTGCTAATTCCAAAGTTGAAGGCGACAATCTACAACCGAGCAACAATTCTTCTGGACAAAGGACAACTTGCCCAAGATTCTGATGGAAGCTTATCAAAAAAGTAAGAACTATTTATGATGTTAATTCGTTGTTCTGTTGAAAAATGTGAAACTACTATTCCGCCATTAATTTCGGTGCGGTCTCGCTTTAACGCACGCTGTATGTCGTAGTAACGTTCATTTTAAAAATCTAACACAGCGGTTGCATTAAGAACTAATGTATCTTTCATTTGCTGTCCAACCTGTATTTTTTAGTCAAGTTTATGATTAGTTACTGATTAGATTAGGTGCCGCTCCCAAGATTTCTCCCGACATTTTGTTGGCAGCTTGGCTACTATTCTCATTGTATAACCACGATTTGTGCCGCTAAATATGCACATTTTCGAACAAACTCTATATGTATTGTGTAATATGATGTTATAGGACTGTCATCTGAAGAAGTTTGAGAAGGTTAGTGAAAAAAATAATATATTTTGCTGGTTTATTCGTTATCGCTATTGTTGGCTTGAATCAATGCTGTTGTGTGGTTGGCTATTGTAGTAAGCTAATATAATGCTATATTGTGTTTTCGCTGTAAAACACTTAAAAAATCTGAAATATTGGCTGGATTCACAAGATCTTTGTCTTTCATTTGCTGTACGCTGTGTATTTTTCATAAATGTTTTATGATGAGTATTTAGGTAATTCACGTTGGTCTCTGTAGTTATTCTAGTTGCTTTGGTGAGAGTTGTGATGGTGGCTGCAATGTAAAACTATGATTTATACCTGAAATATGCACATTTTTCTAACAAAACATATGCTATACAATAAATATGTTATCAGACTGTCATCTGATGAAGTTGTTTCTTGGTTAGTGACTATTTATATCTTTATTTGGTCGAATTTGTGATAGCTACCTATGCAGGAAAAAAATGGTGGGAAAAAAAAGTTGTGTCTTTTGCTATCGTGGTTAGCTAATAGAAATACATATTGTGTCTTCCCTGTAAAACATTTTAAAAATCAGAAATGATGGCTGGATTCACAAGATGTGTATCTTTCATCTGGTGTCTTGGACTTGTGATTTAATGATATTTAGATGCTAGTATTTACTTGTGGCGCTATGCTAGGCTATGCTAGTCAGCTTTTTTACTGATGAGGGTGCTCCCGGATCCGGGATTGTGACCAAGTAGAAGTTTTAACAGCTGGGCCTCCGCTACAAATACACTCCCCTGATTCTATCCCTCTCTTCTACAATCTCTCTCTCTCACATTATGGTCTGGGTCTTTAGACTAGACAGCCAGTGTGTGAATGGTAAATGACATCAGTAGTCTTTCAGCAGCACTAGAGACAGGTAATGAGAAGGCCGTGTGTGAATGGTAAATTACATCAGTAGTCTTTCAGCAGCAATAGAGACAGGTAATGAGAAGGCCGTGTGTGAATGGTAAATGACATCAGTAGTCTTTCAGCAGCAATAGAGACAGGTAATGAGAAGGCCGTGTGTGAATGGTAAATTACATCAGTAGTCTTTCAGCAGCAATAGAGACAGGTAATGAGAAGGCCGTGTGTGAATGGTAAATGACATCAGTAGTCTTTCAGCAGCAATAGAGACAGGTAATGAGAAGGCCGTGTGTGAATGGTAAATTACATCAGTAGTCTTTCAGCAGCAATAGAGACAGGTAATGAGAAGGCCGTGTGTGAATGGTAAATGACATCAGTAGTCTTTCAGCAGCAATAGAGACAGGTAATGAGAAGGCCGTGTGTGAATGGTAAATGACATCAGTAGTCTTTCAGCAGCACCAGAGACAGGTAATGAGAAGGCCGTGTGTGAATGGTAAATTACATCAGTAGTCTTTCAGCAGCAATAGAGACAGGTAATGAGAAGGCCGTGTGTGAATGGTAAATGACATCAGTAGTCTTTCAGCAGCACCAGAGACAGGTAATGAGAAGGCCGTGTGTGAATGGTAAATGACATCAGTAGTCTTTCAGCAGCACCAGAGACAGGTAATGAGAAGGCCGTGTGTGAATGGTAAATTACATCAGTAGTCTTTCAGCAGCAATAGAGACAGGCAATGAGAAGGCAGTGTGTGAATGGTAAATGACATCAGTAGTCTTTCAGCAGCACCAGAGACAGGTAATGAGAAGGCCGTGTGTGAATGGTAAACTACATCAGTAGTCTTTCAGCAGCAATAGAGACAGGTAATGAGAAGGCAGTGTGTGGAACTGGCAGGTCAATAGTTCACTGAAGCCACTTTAGGACATGAATGACTCTCAATGACTCTTCTGTTCTCGCTCTCTCTCTCTCTCTCCCTTTCAAACTCCCTTCTCTTCCCCCTCTATCGCTTCCCCTCTCTCTGTCTGTCTGCCCCTCTCCTCTCTCTCTTCCAGACTCTATCTCTGACCTAGACAATAATTCCCCCAGAGCTACCTTTCCTTTACAGTCTTTCTTTCTCCTCCCTCTGTCTCTTTCATTTTATGTTCTCTATAAAGATGCCCTGTGGGAGGGGTATCAGGCACACAACCCGAGTACAAGAACACAACCCTGTCATATAGGCCCACCCCCCAGCCCCTCTCTAGCCCTTCAAACACACACACACACAGATTTTACAGTAGCTTTACCTTTGTACAGTGTAATATAATGGCCACATAGAGACCAGCTGTATCTATATCTGTGGCTCTCTCACATGGACGCAGCCCTCACAAAGGTTCTATTTTCTGCCAGCTTGTAGTGATTTATGAAAGGTGTTCTCATCACACGAAGATAGTGTTGTTTCAATTGCTTTCATGAATCTATTCCCCCCCAACTCCTCCTTTCCTCATCTTCCCACTTTCCCTCTTTTTCCCCTGGCAGAGATTTAGGAACCCCAAGACTGTTTCATCCACACAGTCACAGGTGTGTATGCGTGTGTGTGTGAGTGGCAAAGTAATGATGCAGGAACAACCAGAGCCCAGGAAAATACCTTACTGTCTAGGGCTGACACACACACACACACGGCTATGAACAAGGGAACTCATATAAAAAAACTGTGAAATGTCGATTAAGGCAGCCCCCCGCACCTCTCTGATTGAGGGGTTGGGTTAAATGCAGAAGACACATTTCAGTTGAATGCATTCAGTTGTGTAACTGACTAGGTATCCCCTTTCCTTGTATGTCCCACACTTGACACACACATTAATAACACCACTCTCGGTCTAGAGTAGGAGATGGAATGGGGGCAGGGGGGCGAAGTGGGGGGTTGAAACAAAGCAAGGGGTTGGGTTGAGGGGAAGGAGGTAAAGGGGGTTGAGGAGGGGTGAGGAGAAGGTGAGGCAGAGAATGATAAAATACAAAAGGTGTAATAAGCTTTGTATGTACTGGCAGCTGCAGGTAATGGGAGAGAAATGGAAACACACGGGGTGGAGTATACAGTAATATTACTATTAAATATAGTATTATATGGCTTATCCATGATGCTCTGCTTCAGAAAAAAAGATGGTTAAAAGTGAGTCCAGCAAAAACACAGAGAGCGTGTGTGTTATTTATACTGAACAAAATATAAAATGTAATGTTTTGGTCCCATGTTTTATGAGCTCAAATAAGATCCCTGACATTTTTCATATGCACAAAAATAGTATTTCTTAAAAATGTTGTGCACAAATTTGTTTGTATCCCTGTTAGTGAGCATTTCTCATTTGCCAAGATAAGAATCTGATTAAACAGCATGATCATCACACAGGTGCACCTTGTGCTGGGGACGATAAAAGGTTACTCTAAAATGTGCAGTTTTGTCACACAACACAATGCCACAGATGTTTCAAGTTTTGAGGGAGCGTGCAATTGGCGTGCTGACTGCAGGAATGTACACCAGAACTGTTGCCAGATAATTTAATATTAATTTCTCTACCATAAGCCGCCTCCAATGTCGTTTTAGAGAATTTGGCAGTACGTTCAACCGGCTTCACAACCACAGACCACGTGTAACCACGCCAGCCCAGGACCTCCACATCCGGCTTCTTCACCTGCGGGATCATCTGAGACCAGCCACCTAGACAGCTGATGAAACTGGAGTATTTCTGTCTGTAATAAAGCCCTTTTGCTGGGAAAAACTAACTCTGTTTGGCTGTGCCTGGCTCCCAAGTGAGTGGACCTATGCCCTCCCAGGCCCACCCATTGCTGCACCCCTGCCCAGTCATGTGAAATCCATAGATTAGGGCCTAATTCATTTATTTCAATTGACTGATTTCCTCATATGAACTGTATGAGTTGAAATTGTATGTTGTATGAATTCAACTGTATGTTGAAATTGTTGCATGTTGCGTTTCTATATCTGTTTTGTAGGCCAGAACACAGGCCCAGTCAGAGAATGAGGGAGGGAGCCAGTGTGGCACTCTAGAAGAGAACCACTGCCATCACCCCTGGGACCCTACAACATCACCCCTGGGACCCTACAATATCACCCCTGGGACCCTACAATATCACCCCTGGGATCCTACAACATCACCCCTGGGACCCTACAATATCACCCCTGGGACCCTACAATATCACCCCTGGGACCCTACAACATTACCCCTGGGACCCTACAATATCACCCCTGGGACCCTACAATATCACCCCTGGGACCCTACAATATCACCCCTGGGACCCTACAACATTACCCCTGGGACCCTACAATATCACCCCTGGGACCCTACAATATCACCCCTGGGACCCTACAATATCCCTCTCTCTCTCCCTCCTTTCTTGTCTTACCATCTCCCTCCCCCATGTCTTATCCCCTCACTCAATCCCACCTCTCTCTCTCTGTGATTCCCTAACCCCTTAGTCACTCACGCTCTCTTCTCTATGTTATTACCACCTCTCCATCTCCATTCCCACCTCCCTGAGAGGCAGGGCAGGGGTGTGTGGGGTATGCGTAAAGGTGAAGGGAGCGTGGAAGACTGTGTATTTAGGATAAAACAAAACAGTATTTCAGTCATGTGCAGCAACAAGCTACCTCTGGTACTGAAGTTAGTTAGGAAGCAAACATGCATCCTCCTCCTGTCTCTCCTTCACATTTTTATTCCATCTTACCATCACCCTCTCTTTCTTTCTCCTTCTCTTCCACTCTCTCCCTCTTTCTCCTTCTCTTCCACTCTCTCCCTCTTTCTCCTTCCCTTTCACTATCTCCCTCTTTCCCCTCTCCCTCTCTTCTACTCTCTCCCTCTTTCCTCTCCCTTTCTCCCTCTCTCCCTCTTTCTCCTTCTCTTCCACTCTCTCCCTCTTTCTCCTTCCCTTTCACTATCTCCCTCTTTCCCCTCTCCCTCTCTTCTACTCTCTCCCTCTTTCCTCTCCCTTTCTCCCTCTCTCCCTCTTTCTCTCTCACTGTTTGTTATAAAATTACCCTTGTAACAACATGGTCTTCTTGTGAGTGAAGATTATTTTTACCTTGTGGCGGAAAATGAATGTCTGTGAGCAGAATCCCATCCATCACACCGTGAAAGCAGAGGTCATTCAGGAAATGATAAAAAGGCTAGATTAGGTCTCTCCTTCATGGACACACAAGCACGCACACACGGTAACAAATATGTTGTGGAAGTATAGAGGATCCTGAACAGCAAAACTTCACACCATTTTGTGACTTTAAAATTGAGTTACACAGAGAGAGTGGACGAGTTCGTTGTTTCTATGTGTTTAGAATTTAGTGTTAATCAGTTGGATTCGAGATATGACATGGGTTCAATTCATCTTGGTTCACATTTGTATGCAAGACGTGTCAGGATTCACCTTGATCCTCATCAATCAATGAGGTAATATTATGTAGCATCAGATGATGTTCCTGAGCTGTATGTCAGCTATTAATGATCAATACTGCCCATACTGTCACACAGTTCTCACGGGGAGGTCAGGACACACACACACACGCACACACACACGCACGCACGCACACACACACACACACACACACACACACACGCAGTACTGAGTGGGGCCCTTCCTCCTCAGTATGTGAAGCTGTTGACATATTAATGTCTTGCATTCATTATTGACAGTAAATTACATTTGAAAAGCAAACGTCTGTCAACCTTCCTCTCCTTTAAATCTTTAAACTGTCCGTACATGTAAAATCATATGGCTATTGAATTATACACATCTAACACGAGACATGTATATCTGACACGCGGTTAATCACTGATTAATATATGAGAGGGTTTACACATTCACAGATCTGATGTGCCAATACCCGCACCCTGTCCTGACCTCATAATACACTTTCATTATAAAACAGCTATACATCAACGTACCATATGGTTAAGGGTAAAGGGGAACGAAAGAGAGAAACATGGAGGGACAGCGACAGAGAGAGGGGTGGTGATGGAGTGATGAAGATGTTTGAGGCTACGTTAACTACAGCATATCCTGAACAGTGGCAGATGAGGGTCAACATGCCCTGGTATGTGATTCTCTCTCTCTGATGGGTGGAGGTACAGTATATTTCTATTTGACAGGTTGAGGGATGGTTAGTCAGGTGGTTCTATTGTGGTGCTCTTGTCCTCTTCCTAAATGCTTTGTCACCCTGCCTGCCTGGCTGCAGACCACACTGCCCCCCTCCCTGTCGTGTGTCTGTACCTGGCTCAAAACGCATGCAGGCACAAACACACATCGCCTTGTGTAAGGTGGTTAAAGCAAAGTGGTGAGCTCTCAGACCTCTTTATCGCATTTCTTTTAAAAGCCATCTGCCCATCCCCCCTCTTACCTCACCCCCCTCACCCCCCTAACACCCCCCTCACCCCCAACCCTTAAGCAGGAGAAGCATGTTAAAGCTTTATGACAGAACAAGTCACAGAGCGAGTGTCGGAGTGTGTGTGTCAAACATTGTAGCGTGGTCAGGTGTCAGTAAGCGATCCATAGTATAGATGATCACAATGATGGGAGTGTGTGTGATCAATAGTGCTCTCACCAACGATGTATTGCTCTGTGATCGATTAGACATTCCTATCTGCCTCTCTGAAATCAACTGCATTTCCTGTGTGATGAAACCTGGTCAAAGCCACTTAAAATGAAACGAGTTCTACACTATTACTTCTCCAATTTTAATCGGAGAGAGAAATGATAGCCAAAGTTGTTTTCTGTGTAAAATAAATCACTTTATTTAAAAGATGACAGTGTGTGTGGGAGGGAGGGAGGGAGGGAGGGAGGGAGGGAGGGAGGGAGGGAGGGAGGGAGGGAGGGAGGGAGGGAGGGAGGGAGGGAGGGAGAATCCCCTTTAGACATTTTTACTTCTCTCTGCTAACATCTCTTCAGTGTTGTCTGATTGATAAATGTTTGATTCAGACACGATTAAAAAATATAAAATATAAAAGACGGTACTAGACCCAGAACAAATATGCCAGGTTTACTGAAGAAAACCCAACAACACAGACACCACATATCACAACGACACTCAAGAACTCATAACACATTATTACACCACAATTCCTTGCCTAACTGATAGCATACGCTGTCTGAATTCTCACATTTCTCATATGGTAAAGCCTAAGGCAGAGATGTTGGTAGGAATTTCACACTGATAGTTATGACATGTAATGTGCATTATATCTGTGATGTACTAGAATCAAACATAATAGAGAACCTAATGTGATGTTTTTCATATTCATAGTGTTATCAGTGGGGCTGTATACATAGTGTTATAAGTGGGGCTGTATTCATAGTGTTATAAGTGGGGCTGTATTCATAGTGTTATCAGTGGGGCTGTATTCATAGTGTTATCAGTGGGGCTGTATACATAGTGTTATAAGTGGGGCTGTATTCATAGTGTTATCAGTGGGGCTGTATACATAGTGTTATAAGTGGGGCTGTATTCATAGTGTTATCAGTGGGGCTGTATTCATAGTGTTATCAGTGGGGCTGTATACATAGTGTTATCAGTGGGGCTGTATGCATAGTGTTATCAGTGGGGCTGTATACATAGTGTTATCAGTGGGGCTGTATACATAGTGTTATCAGTGGGGCTGTATACATAGTGTTATCAGTGGGGCTGTATTCATAGTGTTATCAGTGGGGCTGTATTCATAGTGTTATAAGTGGGGCTGTATTCATAGTGT
Source organism: Salvelinus namaycush (assembly GCF_016432855.1). Lineage (NCBI taxonomy): Eukaryota > Metazoa > Chordata > Actinopteri > Salmoniformes > Salmonidae > Salvelinus > Salvelinus namaycush. The sequence continues at coordinate 34,930,458 of NC_052315.1, forward strand.
TATAAGTGGGGCTGTATTCATAGTGTTATCAGTGGGGCTGTATTCATAGTGTTATCAGTGGGGCTGTATTCATAGTGTTATCAGTGGGGCTGTATTCATAGTGTTATCAGTGGGGCTGTATTCATAGTGTTATCAGTGGGGCTGTATTCATAGTGTTATCAGTGGGGCTGTATTCATAGTGTTATCAGTGGGGCTGTATTCATAGTGTTATAAGTGGGGCTGTATTCATAGTGTTATCAGTGGGGCTGTATTCATAGTGTTATCAGTGGGGCTGTATTCATAGTGTTATAAGTGGGGCTGTATACATAGTGTTATCAGTGGGGCTGTATTCATAGTGTTATAAGTGGGGCTGTATTCATAGTGTTTTCAGTGGGGCTGTATTCATAGTGTTATAAGTGGGGATGTATTCATAGTGTTATAAGTGGGGCTGTAAACATAGTGTTATCAGTGGGGCTGTATACATAGTGTTATCAGTGGAGCTGTATACATAGTGTTATCAGTGGAGCTGTATACATAGTGTTATCAGTGGAGCTGTAAACATAGTGTTATCAGTGGGGCTGTATTCATAGTGTTATCAGTGGGGCTGTATTCATAGTGTTATAAGTGGGGCTGTATTCATAGTGTTATAAGTGGGGCTGTATACATAGTGTTATCAGTGGGGCTGTATTCATAGTGTTATCAGTGGGGCTGTATTCATAGTGTTATCAGTGGGGCTGTATACATAAGTGTTATCAGTGGGGCTGTATTCATAGTGTTATCAGTGGGGCTGTATACATAGTGTTATCAGTGGGGCTGTATTCATAGTGTTATCAGTGGGGCTGTATTCATAGTGTTATCAGTGGGGCTGTATACATAAGTGTTATCAGTGGGGCTGTATTCATAGTGTTATAAGTGGGGCTGTATTCATAGTGTTATCAGTGGGGCTGTATTCATAGTGTTATCAGTGGGGCTGTATACATAAGTGTTATCAGTGGGGCTGTATACATAGTGTTATAAGTGGGGCTGTATACATAGTGTTATCAGTGGAGCTGTAAACATAGTGTTATCAGTGGGGCTGTATTCATAGTGTTATCAGTGGGGCTGTATTCATAGTGTTATAAGTGGGGCTGTATTCATAGTGTTATAAGTGGGGCTGTATACATAGTGTTATCAGTGGGGCTGTATACATAGTGTTATAAGTGGGGCTGTATACATAGTGTTATCAGTGGAGCTGTAACCATAGTGTTATCAGTGGGGCTGTATTTATAGTGTTATCAGTGGGGCTGTATTCATAGTGTTATCAGTGGGGCTGTATTCATAGTGTTATCAGTGGGGCTGTATACATAGTGTTATCAGTGGGGCTGTATTCACAGTGTTATCAGTGGGGCTGTATACATAGTGTTATCAGTGGGGCTGTATACATAGTGTTATCAGTGGGGCTGTATACATAGTGTTATCAGTAGGGCTGTATACATACTGTTATCAGTGGGGCTGTATTCATAGTGTTATCAGTGGGGCTGTATACATAGTGTTATCAGTGGGGCTGTATACATAGTGTTATCAGTGGGGCTGTATACATAGTGTTATCAGTGGGGCTGTATACATAGTGTTATCAGTAGGGCTGTATACATACTGTTATCAGTGGGGCTGTATTCATAGTGTTATCAGTGGGGCTGTATACATAGTGTTATCAGTAGGGCTGTATACATACTGTTATCAGTGGGGCTGTATTCATAGTGTTATCAGTGGGGCTGTATTCATAGTGTTATCAGTGGGGCTGTATACATAGTGTTATCAGTGGGGCTGTATTCATAGTGTTATCAGTGGGGCTGTATTCATAGTGTTATCAGTGGGGCTGTATTCATAGTGTTATCAGTGGGGCTGTATTCATAGTGTTATAAGTGGGGCTGTATTCATAGTGTTATCAGTGGGAATGTATACATAGTGTTATAAGTGGGGCTGTATTCATAGTGTTATCAGTGGGGCTGTATACATAGTGTTATCAGTGGGGCTGTATTCATAGTGTTATAAGTGGGGCTGTATTCATAGTGTTTTCAGTGGGGCTGTATTCATAGTGTTATAAGTGGGGCTGTATTCATAGTGTTATAATTGGGACTGTAAACATAGTGTTATCAGTGGGGCTGTATTCATAGTGTTATAAGTGGGGCTGTAAACATAGTGTTATCAGTGGGGCTGTATACATAGTGTTATCAGTGGGGCTGTATACATAGTGTTATCAGTGGAGCTGTAAACATAGTGTTATCAGTGGGGCTGTATTCATAGTGTTATCAGTGGGGCTGTATTCATAGTGTTATAAGTGGGGCTGTATTCATAGTGTTATCAGTGGAGCTGTAAACATAGTGTTATCAGTGGGGCTGTAAACATAGTGTTATCAGTGGGGCTGTAAACATAGTGTTATCAGTGGGGCTGTGTACATAGTGTTATCAGTGGGGCTGTATACATAGTGTTATCAGTGGAGCTGTAAACATAGTGTTATCAGTGGGGCTGTATACATAGTGTTATCAGTGGGGCTGTATTCATAGTGTTATCAGTGGGGCTGTATACATAGTGTTATCAGTGGGGCTGTATTCATAGTGTTATCAGTGGGGCTGTATACATAGTGTTATCAGTGGGGCTGTATTCATAGTGTTATCAGTGGGGCTGTATACATAGTGTTATCAGTGGGGCTGTATGCATAGTGTTATCAGTGGGGCTGTATACATAGTGTTATCAGTGGGGCTGTATACATAGTGTTATCAGTGGGGCTGTATACATAGTGTTATCAGTGGGGCTGTATTCATAGTGTTATCAGTGGGGCTGTATTCATAGTGTTATAAGTGGGGCTGTATTTATAGTGTTATAAGTGGGGCTGTATTCATAGTGTTATCAGTGGGGCTGTATTCATAGTGTTATCAGTGGGGCTGTATTCATAGTGTTATCAGTGGGGCTGTATTCATAGTGTTATCAGTGGGGCTGTATTCATAGTGTTATCAGTGGGGCTGTATTCATAGTGTTATCAGTGGGGCTGTATTCATAGTGTTATCAGTGGGGCTGTATTCATAGTGTTATAAGTGGGGCTGTATTCATAGTGTTATCAGTGGGGCTGTATTCATAGTGTTATCAGTGGGGCTGTATTCATAGTGTTATAAGTGGGGCTGTATACATAGTGTTATCAGTGGGGCTGTATTCATAGTGTTATAAGTGGGGCTGTATTCATAGTGTTTTCAGTGGGGCTGTATTCATAGTGTTATAAGTGGGGATGTATTCATAGTGTTATAAGTGGGGCTGTATTCATAGTGTTATCAGTGGGGCTGTATTCACAGTGTTATCAGTGGGGCTGTATACATAGTGTTATCAGTGGGGCTGTATACATAGTGTTATCAGTGGGGCTGTATACATAGTGTTATCAGTGGGGCTGTATTCATAGTGTTATCAGTGGGGCTGTATTCATAGTGTTATCAGTGGAGCTGTAAACATAGTGTTATCAGTGGGGCTGTATACATAGTGTTTTCAGTGGGGCTGTATTCATAGTGTTATCAGTGGGGCTGTATACATAGTGTTATCAGTGGGGCTGTATTCATAGTGTTATCAGTGGGGCTGTATACATAGTGTTATCAGTGGGGCTGTATACATAGTGTTATCAGTGGGGCTGTATTCATAGTGTTATCAGTGGGGCTGTATTCATAGTGTTATCAGTGGGGCTGTATACATAGTGTTATCAGTGGGGCTGTATTCATAGTGTTATCAGTGGGGCTGTATACATAGTGTTATCAGTGGGGCTGTATTCATAGTGTTATCAGTGGGGCTGTATTCATAGTGTTATCAGTGGGGGTGTATACATAGTTTTATCAGTGGGGCTGTATACACAGTGTTATCAGTGGGTGTAACGGCGGTCCTCCTCCTCTTCATCTGAAGAGGAGGAGTATTGAGGGAACCAAGGCGCAGCGTAGTGAAATGACATAATTTATTAAAGAAAACACGAACTTGACTAAACTAACAAAACAATAAACGGTGTAGACAAACCTAGACGACGAACTTACATAAAACAAGAAGAACACACGAATAGGAAACATAGGCTACACAAAACGAACAAACCGTAAACAGTCCCGCGTGGTGTACAGACACAGACACGGAAGACAATCACCCACAAACAAACAGTGAGAACACCCTACCTAAATATGACTCTTAATTAGAGGAGAACGCAAAACACCTGCCTCTAATTAAGAGCCATACCAGGCAACCAAAACCAACATAGAAACAGATAACATAGACTGCCCACCCAAAACACATGCCCTGACCTAAACACATACAAAAACAACATAAAACAGGTCAGGACCGTTACAGAACCCCCCCCTCAAGGTGCGAACGCCGGGCGCACCAGCACAAAGTCCAGGGGAGGGTCTGGGTGGGCAGTTGACCACGGTGGTGGCTCCGGCTCTGGACGCTGTCCCCACACCACCATAGTCACTCCCCGCTTCTGTCTTCCCCTCCCAATGACCACCCTCAAACTAACATCCCCTAAATGAACGGCCAGCACCGGGAGAAGGGGCAGCACCGGGACAAGGGGCAGCACCGGGATAAGGGGCAGCACCAGGATAAGGGGCAGCACCAGGATAAGGACCAGCACCAGGATAAGGACCAGCACCGGGATAAGGGGCAGCACCGGGACAAGGGGCAGCACCGGGACAAGGGGCAGCACCGGGACAAGGGGCAGCACCGGGACAAGGGGCAGGTCCCGGCTGTGATACTCAGGCAGATCCTGACTGAACGGCTCTTGACGCTCATGGCTGGCTGACGGCTCTCGACGCTCATGGCTGGCTGACGGCTCTCGACGCTCATGGCTGGCTGACGGCTCTCGACGCTCATGGCAGGCTGACGGCTCTCGACGCTCATGGCAGGCTGACGGCTCTCGACGCTCATGGCAGGCTGACGGCTCTCGACGCTCATGGCAGGCTGACGGCTCTCGACGCTCATGGCAGGCTGACGGCTCTCGACGCTCATGGCAGGCTGACGGCTCTCGACGCTCATGGCAGGCTGACGGCTCTGGCTGCTCATGGCTCTCTGACGGCTCTGGCTGCTCATGGCTCGCTGGCGGCTCTGGCAGATCCTGTCTGGTTGGCGGCTCTGGCAGATCCTGTCTGGTTGGCGGCTCTGGCAGATCCTGTCTGGTTGGCGGCTCTGGCAGATCCTGTCTGGTTGGCGGCTCTGGCGGATCCTGTCTGGCGGGCGGCTCTAGCGGCTCCTGTCTGGCGGACGGCTCTAGCGGCTCCTGTCTGGCGGACGGCTCTAGCGGCTCCTGTCTGGCGGACGGCTCTGTAGGCTCATGGCAGACGGGCGGCTTTGCAGGCTCATGGCAGACGGGCGGCTTTGCAGGCTCATGGCAGACGGATGGCTCAGACGGCGCTGGGGAGACGGATGGCTCAGATGGCGCTGGGGAGACGGATGGCTCAGATGGCGCTGGGGAGACGGATGGCTCAGATGACGCTGAGGAGACGGATGGCTCTGGCCGGATAAGGCGCACTGTAGACCTGGTGCGTGGTGCCGGAACTGGAGGCACCGGGCTAAGGATAAGCACCTTCCTACTAGTGCGGGGAGCAGGGACAGGGCACACTGTACTCTCAAAGCCCACTCTATAACTGATGCGAGGTACCGGCACTGGTGACACCGGGCTGAGGACAAGCACATCAGGATTAGTAGGGGGAGAAGAAACAGTGTGTACAGGGCTCTGGAGACGCACAGGAGGCTTAGTGCGTGGTGCCGGAACTGGAGGCACCGAACTGGATACACGCACTACAGAGAGAGTGCGTGGAGGAGGAACAGGGCTCAGGAGACGCACTGGTAGCCTAGTGCGTAGTGTAGACACTGTAGGTACTAGGCTGGGGCGGGGAGGTGGCGCCGGAAATACCGGACCGTGGAGGCGTACTGGCACTCTTGAGCATTGAGCCTGCCCAACCTTACCTGGTTGAATACTCCCGGTCGCCCGACCAGTGCGGGGAGGTGGAATAACCCGCACCGGCCTATGTAGGCGAACCGGGGAAACCATGCGTAAGGCAGGTGCCATGTATGCCGGCCCGAGGAGACGCACTGGAGACCAGACGCGTTGAGCCGGCCTCATGACACCTGGCTCAATACCCAATCTAGCCCTACCAGTGCGGGGAGGTGGAATAACCCGCACTGGGCTATGCACTCGTACAGGAGACACCGTGCGCTCTACTGCGTAACACGGCGCCTGCCCGTACTCCCGCTCTCCACGGTAAGCCTGGGAAGTGGGCGCAGGTCTCCTACCTGCCCTTGGCCCACTACCTCTTAGCCCCCCCCCAAGAAATTTTTGGGTGTTACTCACGGGCTTTTTGGGCTTCCGTGCCAGACGCGTTCCCTCATAATCTCCGGTAGCCTCTGCTCTCCTCAGTGCCTCCAGCTGTTCCCATGGGAGGCGATCCCTACCAGCCAGGATCTCCTCCCATGTGTAGCAACCCTTTCCGTCCAATATATCGTCCCATGTCCATTGCTCCTTCTTTTCCTGTCCCTTACTCCGTTGAGTTTTCCCTTGCCGCTTGGTCCTAGCGTGGTGGGTGATTCTGTAACGGCGGTCCTCCTCCTCTTCATCTGAAGAGGAGGAGTATTGAGGGAACCAAGGCGCAGCGTAGTGAAATGACATAATTTATTAAAGAAAACACGAACTTGACTAAACTAACAAAACAATAAACGGTGTAGACAAACCTAGACGACGAACTTACATAAAACAAGAAGAACGCACGAATAGGAAACATAGGCTACACAAAACGAACAAACCGTAAACAGTCCCGCGTGGTGTACAGACACAGACACGGAAGACAATCACCCACCAACAAACAGTGAGAACACCCTACCTAAATATGACTCTTAATTAGAGGAGAACGCAAAACACCTGCCTCTAATTAAGAGCCATACCAGGCAACCAAAACCAACATAGAAACAGATAACATAGACTGCCCACCCAAAACACATGCCCTGACCTAAACACATACAAAAACAACATAAAACAGGTCAGGACCGTTACAGTGGGGCTGTATTCATAGTGTTATCAGTGGGGCTGTATTCATAGTGTTATCAGTGGGGCTGTATTCATAGTGTTATCAGTGGGGCTGTATTCATAGTGTTATCAGTAGGGCTGTATTCATAGTGTTATCAGTGGGGCTGTATTCATAGTGTTATCAGTGGGGCTGTATACATAGTGTTATCAGTGGGGCTGTATACACAGTGTTATCAGTGGGGCTGTATTCATAGTGTTATCAGTGGGGCTGTATTCATAGTGTTATCAGTGGGGCTGTATTCATAGTGTTATCAGTGGGGCTGTATACATAGTGTTATCAGTGGGGCTGTATACGGATAAAGGTTTTACCACAACAGATACACTATCTATTTCCTCTAAGGCACAAGAGACAGGGACAGTTTGACACACTTATAGGGCTGTGACGGTCTGGACATTTTGTCAGCCGGTTAATGTCATGGAAAAGACTGTCGGTCTCACGGTAATTGACCGTTCATTAACATAAACACGTTTAGTATCTCCAGGTCTTCATACAAGCCACTGATGCACGCCTTTGCAACATCTACATTTAAAAAAGTTGAATAAATCAATTGAATACACACCATCAAAATACATCCATTGTTTATTTTAGTCAGGTCTTAAGAAACATTATGATATGTAGAAAAAGTATTTCAGAAGAACATAATATGAGTTGGCCTACTGTATGTTATCTGGTTATGCTCCATGCCATAGGCTGTAGGCTTGTTCATTTATCAGACAAGATATGTTTAAGTAAGAAGACTATAATAGTAAGAAGAATATAATAGTAAGAAGACTATAATAGTAAGAAGAATATAATTGAACTTAGTATATTATATTTTTCCCATTCCAGAGCGAGTGTGCATATGAAGTGGCAATGTTGAGTGTAAAAGTGATAATTTGAAACGGGTTCTATACACTAGATTTAAAGTTATTTTAGCAACTTTAGCTGTGAATGATACAAACCTTCGAATGTCTTAGAAATGAAAACATATATGGGCTGCATGATACGATTATGGGCTATTGATCATTTGAGAAAGTAGCAAAAAAATCTGTTCTCTCATCAAGTGATCATATTTTTATCAATCAGACTCTTCTCAATGTAATCTCATCTTTACTAATATGTCAAATTAGTTTGGATTTAGAATGGCCCATTACCAAATGGGCAGGAACAGGGCTAGGAGGAAAAAACATGGCATCTGTATGCACTCCAATAGGGAATTGAGGCCGTGCGCTTTCCCGCCGGTCCATTAGTTACTGATGCCTGGTAGGCTACTTGGGTTTTATAGCGGAGCATGTGTTAATATGAGCTGCTGAGAAAGAAACATAAGAAGACTTATTTCACTCCACACATCAACCACTGTTTGAGGAGCATGCTCTCACTGCGCAACAGGTGATATTCCACGCAAACTCTGTATGCCATGGGCTCTCCAATCCTGTTCCTGCAGCTACCCAGTGCTTCGTTTGGGAAACCAAGTGAAATCTGTTCGGGAACATCGATATTAACATGTTTTCAAAACAAAACATATTTCACTAAACTGTTGACAGCCCGTCTGAGCCTCGAAAAAGGAATAAAGGAGAGAAATGAGGAGATGGAAAAGCATTGTGGTGAGATATTTTGTATAGCTAAAGGTAATGTGTAACCCAATTAATTATGAACATATTAAAGATATTCAAAAGATATTCAAAATTGCCCTGCACAATCAATGAACTAACTGCATTGCCTAGGGCTATACGTTCTCTCCCAAACTCGTGGATAGACATTTTGGAGCATAAGGTAACTAGTCCATCGATTATGCATGATGATACAGTCCACACTCAAAGGCGATTACTCGAATTTGTTTAATTTTGGAGTACAGGCTAGACCAATTAAGACATCTTAAATCAGTTTTGTTTTATGTTTTTCTGCCATGCGTAATATGTGATAGGCTACGTATTGTATAAAGGCACAGTCATCATTTTAATTCCGTTATTTTTGTCGGGCTTCAACTCATAAGCCTATGCATAAGCTCTAATATGCATATGTTGTTTTGAATGAATCATCACCTTAGACAGCGGTTCATTTCATTGTGTTAGGCTTTGAAACAACATCCACAATGACCATGTTTTACACTCAACAATCACGTGGAATTTTACTGCGGTCATGACTAGGGCTGTGGTGGTCATGAAATTTCGTGATCCGGTGATTGTCAAGCAAATAACTACCAGTCTCATGGTAATTGACCGTTAATTAACGAATACATTTAGCATCTCCTGGCTTCCACGCATAGCCTACAAGCCACTGATGCAGACCGTTGGAACATCTACATTTTAAAAAGTCTAATAAATTCATGTAATATAGCCTAAACCATCACAATAAATCTATTACTTATTTTAGACAGGTCTAAAGAAACATGATATGAAGAAATTGTAGTCTATTTCCCAACAGCATACTTTGAGTTGTCCTTATGTTAGGCCCTGATCTGACTATGCTCTTCCATGCCGTCCCGAGGAGGGGTGCATCACTTGAGTGGGTTGAGTCACTGACGTGATCTTCCTGTCCGGGTTGGCGCCCCACCTTGGGTTGTGCCGTGGCGGAGATCTTTGTGTGCTATACTCGGCCTTGTCTCAGGATGGTAAGTTGGTGGTTGAAGATATCCCTCTAGTGGTGTGGGGGCTGTGCTTTGGCAAAGTGGGTAGGGTTAAATCCTGCCTGTTTGGCCCTGTCCGGGGGTATCGTCGGACGGGGCCACAGTGTCTCCCGACCCCACCGGTCTCAGCCTCCAGTATTTATGCTGCAGTAGTTTATGTGTTGGGGGGCTAGGGTCAGTCTGTTATACCTGGAGTATTTCTCCTGTCTTATCCGGTGTCCTGTGTGAATTTAAGTATGCTCTCTCTAATTCTCTCTCTTTCTCACTTTTTGTCTTTCTTTCTTTCTCTCTTTCTTTCTCTCTTTCTTTCTTTCTTTCTTTCTTTCTCGGAGGATCTGAGCTCCAGGACCATGCCTCAGGACTACCTGGCCGTGCTGCTGCTCCAGTTTCAACTGTTCTGCCTGCGGCTATGGAACACTGACCTGTTCACAGCCAGAAGACGACTGGCCACCCCTCATAGCCTGGTTCCTCTCTAGGTTTCTTCCTAGGTTCTGGCCTTTCTAGGGAGTTTTTCCTAGCCACCATGCTTCTACACCTGCATTGCTTGCTGTTTGGGGTGTTAGGCTGGGTTTCTGTACAGCACTTTGTGACATCAGCTGATGTAAGAAGGACTTTATAAATAAATTTGATTGATTGACTATGCCATATGTGTCACGCCCTGACCTTAGAGTTCCTTATTATTTTCTATGTTTGGTTAGGTCAGGGTGTGACTCGGGTGGGAGAGTCTGTTTTCTATTTCTTTGTTTTTGGCCGTGTGTGTTTCCCAATCAGAGGCAGCTGTCTATCTTTGTCTCTGATTGGGGATCATACATAAGTTGTCATTTTCCTTTTGGGTTTTGTGTGATCTTGTTTTCTGTTTAGTGTCTGTGCCTGACAGAACTGTTCGCTTTCATTTTTTGTCTTTGTTATTTTGTTTTGGTGTCTTCAATAAAAAGATGATGTACGTCTACCACGCTGCGCCTTGGTCCACTCTTCATTCTACCAACGAGAGCTGTTACAATATGGCTGTGGGCTACACTAGTTCATTTAGCAGACAAGATTTGCTTAGAATTCCGCGGCATTATTTTATATTATTTATAGTATGAAGAATACAATTGAACATTGCTGAATAAAATAGAAAGGATATTTTCTCCAAATGATTTGAGGGAGTGTGCCCATGTGTCTATTCTGCGTTGAGTGATTAACAAAGAAACAGGTACTCCTATATGCTTAATTTAGAGTTATTTATGTAATTTTAGTATTGATACAAATGGCTTGATGCGACTCTAATGATGATTTGAAATAAGATGCATGAAAGGCATGAGCTCTGCTTTGTTTTTGTGCAGGCTGCACACACTTCATCAGTCTCTCATTCACAATTTGACAAGCACTTGATAATGTCTCAAACTTCCTGGCGGCATCCCCTTTGTGTGGCCGAAATGCCCCCTTCAAAAATCCATGCCTTTTGCGGCCAGTGGCCGAATTCCCTTCTCCCAGCATCATGCTCCAACGCACCTCTCACTCAAATGGCTCTCAGTCATATAAATCGGGTCTTTCTCACAGGCTACAAGTGAAGACAGACACATTGGGGACGCAACTGCGTCCTTATCCAATTCCGAGGCGCATATTGAAGATATTGGAGGAACCGTCCACATTTATTTTTTGTCAGCCAACAAGATGAGTAGGCCTAACGAACAGCAAAAGCACTAGCCTATGTCAATCTACTATCCCCATTGTACAAAAGTTGACCTATTCTGTCCGAGAAATAAATATTCCAAACATAGTCTGGGACAGTGGGATAGATCCCAAATTAATACAACCACTAGGATCAAAAACACTTTTTTAAGCAATGAGGCTAATGCAACAGATCAGAACGTTTAGCTTAATATGTTGATAAACTATTAGGCTATTTCTTCACATAATAAGCGCAGCAGTGCACACATGGCAGTAGCCTATAAGCGACAAAATGTTCTATTAGCGGGAAAACACCATTATCAAAAGTGACCGCAAATGCGATTATGCATTTTATTTAAAGGTGCATTTTTATGGTGAATATTCTCTTCCCAAACTTGAAACTCACTTGCTGTGTATGTATGCCAGTTAGGCTCTACACCCATTATAAAGCGGATTAATGTGCTTAATTTTAAGAAGTTATTTGGCCACTTTAGTTCTGTTACAAACCTTATCAAAACATATAGGCCTATGGGCTAAGCTACATGAGGTGTGTGTCTATGATTTGAGAAAGTAAAAGAAAAAAAGGCATGCGTTTGTCTTACTGCACACAAGCTGGGCATCATTCACAAGTGATAATATATCATTCACAAGGCTAATATTGTCACCCATCAGAATGTTCTTGATTTAATCTAGTCTTTACATATACTAAATAATATATGTGTGAAATTAGTTTTGATTTAGAATGGTCCATTATCATGCACCTGTCTCGAAACAGGGGCAGGGGGAAAAATACATGTGATCTATGCATTTAAATAGCAAACGGAGGACGCTTTCCCCGTAGTTCATTTTCATGCCAGCCAGGTAGGCTATACTCCTGTTGTAATATAAGCAATGTGCTAAATATTAGAAAAGTGAGAAATAAATATAGTAAGCTTAGCCTATAGAAAGCTGATGGGATCCTCCTATTTTTAATAGAGGCCATTATTCTGTTTTCTCACACAATTGAATAGCCTATAGAAATGTTGTGCAACATGAGCTCATGGGCTCTAATGAAGTGTTTAATTAGATTTCGATTACATTTGCATTGATGTCAGAGTGATTAGAGGGACAATAGAGTGCTGAGTACCAGGCAGTTAGTGAGTTTTGTAGGCAGCTAATGACTGTTACGCACGCCTCTAAGAAGAGGGAACGCAACACCCTGCTACAACTCAACTCCCCGTGAAGTGAAAGAGGTATGGACTGTAGGTGCGAGTAAGGATGACAAAAGTCAGAATTTACCGTTTACTAGGATTTATTTCCTACACGGTAATATGGGGAAAAGGGGCTGGACGGAACCAAAGCAAAGAAAGTAAATATCAAAGCTTCCCCCTCTCCTATCTAACCTGCCTACCCACTACTTACCTATCTTAGCACCACCTGGTGTCCTAACCAAAATACAGGGGGTGGTCTGCCCAGGTTTTACCTAGTGTGCCTAGACATTGAATATACTACGGGTATACCAAATCTCTTTGAGAAACAACCAACACTTTATCACTATCAAATTCTCCAGAAAAAATCTCTCTCTCTCTAATCTCTCCAAAATATTCAATCTTCTCTCCTCCTGAACAGAACACTGGCTTTTATATAGCTTCAGGAGTCTAATTGGAAACAGCTGCATCTTGACGAGGGGGCGGGGTCAGCTCTCTAATTATCAATTGGGGCCGACCAATCAGCTGCTTGGGGAGTTACAGGAATTTCTCCTGAAACACACACACTCAAATACAAAAGCTACAACACAGAAACTGGGGAACGTAACAATGACCATCAGCAGCATCTGAGCTTGGAAAAGCCTCATTACCGTAACTAAACGGTCACGTAGAATTTGACTGCCATCATTACTCGTGACCGCCTGTGTGGCGGTAATACGGTCACCGCAACAGCCCTAATCATGACTCGTGACCGCCTGTGTGGCGGTAATACGGTCACCGCAACAGCCCTAATCATGACTCGTGACCGCCTGTGTGGCGGTAATACGGTCACCGCAACAGCCCTAATCATGACTCGTGACCGCCTGTGTGGCGGTAATACGGTCACCGCAACAGCCCTAATCATGACTCGTGACTGCCTGTGTGGCGGTAATACGGTCACCGCAACAGCCCTAATCATGACTCGTGACTGCCTGTGTGGCGGTAATACGGTCACCGCAACAGCCCTAATCATGACTCGTGACTGCCTGTGTGGCGGTAATACGGTCACCGCAACAGCCCTAATCATGACTCGTGACTGCCTGTGTGGCGGTAATACGGTCACCGCAACAGCCCTAATCATGACTCGTGACTGCCTGTGTGGCGGTAATACGGTCACCGCAACAGCCCTAATCATGACTCGTGACTGCCTGTGTGGCGGTAATACGGTCACCGCAACAGCCCTAATCATGACTCGTGACTGCCTGTGTGGCGGTAATACGGTCACCGCAACAGCCCTAATCATGACTCGTGACCGCCTGTGTGGCGGTAATACGGTCACCGCAACAGCCCTAATCATGACTCGTGACTGCCTGTGTGGCGGTAATACGGTCACCGCAACAGCCCTAGACGCACGCACAGCTGTTTCTGCTGACACAGCACCCTGAATAGAATCTACTGGTGACCTAAAACTATTCACTGACTTCCCACCAAAATCCCTGTTTTACAGGACAATGTGTGTGTGTGTGTATCCATGTTCGTGTGTGTCTTTGTGTCTCTCTCTCTCTGTGCGTGTGTGTGTGTGTGTGTGTGTGTACGTGTATGCATCCATTCCGTGACTTCCTTCCTGTACTCTGTGGCCTTAGCTGTGCTTGTTAGTGCTGAGCTAGCACTTCCTAGTCCTCTCAGAGATATCAGTGTCTTACAGTAGATTACAGTAGCAGCTCTACACACCCAGTGGGCTCAAACTGAGTAGAACTTACTGTACGTGCACACACGAACACGCCGGAACACAGCTGTGGGTACAAACAGCCTTATTAATGAGAGAAATAAATCAAACATATACTGAACCTTAATCTGAGTAGTATAAGAAATACAAAGCTGATGAAAGCATAGGTTAAATATTGATTGTTGAAACAGCAATTGTGTCATCATTGTGTTATTCTCCCGAGAGAGATAAAAGGCAGAGGAATGCAGAGAGAGATTTAGATTAAAAGAACATGGTTTTTAATAATCAATATAAGTTCGGACCACTCCCCTCCTCATTTCCTATACATATAATATGCATGAAATATTACACAAAAACAACTTCATTCATACATACATAGATACAGGTAACTACCAAAATAAAGGAATCACTTGAGTATATGAGAGATACAAAGTATATTGAAAGCAGGTGCTTCCACACAAATGTGGTTCCTGAGTTAATTAAGCAATTAACATCCCATTATGTTTAGGGTCATGTATAAAAATGTCCAGTTGCCCATTATTTTGGCTACCATGGCTAGAAGAAGAGATCTCAGTGACTTTGAAAGAGGAGTCTGAAAGGAGCATAGGGGGTTTAAAGGGTGTGTGTGTGTGTGTGTGTGTGTGTGTGTGTGTGTGTGTGTGTGTGTGTGTGTGTGTGTGTGTGTGTGTGTGTGTGTGTGTGTGTGTGTGTGTGTGTGTGTGTGTGTGTGTGTGTGTCAGTTACTAGATCTCAACCTAATTGAACACTTATTGGAGATTCTGGAGTGGCGCCTGAGACAGTGTTTTCCACCACCATCAACAAAACACCTAATTATGGAATTTCTCGTGGAAGAATGATGTCACATCCCTCCAATAGAGTTCCAGACACTTGTAGAATATAGCCTATGCCAAAGAGCATTGAAGCTGTTTTGGCAGTTACCTATACTGTATGTCAAGGACCTCCTACTCTATTGACAAAGTGATCATCACTCAAGACAGTATGTCAGTGTGTGTGTGTGCAAGTGTGCAGGGTTAGCAGGTGAAAAATGAGGTGTCAGAGTGTGGTTGCAAGGTTAGCACACCCTTTAATAGAGAGGTACTGTAGCGAGAGAGCGAGAGAGGGGAGATGGAAAGACAGCGAGAGAGAGCGAGGATGGAGAAAGAGAGGGAGAGAGAGAGAGAGAGAGAGAGGGAGGGGTGGAGCGAGAGAGAGAGATGAGTATCAGTGCTGTAGCTGTCAGTTTGTCAGTCTGCATGTGTACTGCATTTATCACAGACCATACACTGACACACTGGGCTGTCTGTCACCCATCAGACACACACATATTCGCACATGGACACACAAACACACATTCAGGCACACGCACACATAGACTATCACACACACTCCAGTGAAACAGTGGGGTTCAAAATGATTGATGCCCTTGATAAAGATGCGCCATAATAACTGTATAAAATAAATAATTCTAATACTGAGCTATATTGCATGCAAAAAAAAGGGAAATTATATTATTTTATACTAATACAATTGCTCAGAGAAAGAGATTTTGTTCAAGTAATATTTAGTATTGTGTAATTTTGGAGTCACTTTTATTGTAAGAATAGAATATGTTTCTAAACACTTCTACATTAATCAAATTATATTTGTCACATGCGCCGAATACAACAGGTGTAGACCTTACAGTGAAATGCTGAATACAACAGGTGTAGACCTTACAGTGAAATGCTGAATACAACAGGTGTAGAAGACCTTACAGTGAAATGCTGAATACAACAGGTGTAGTAGACCTTACAGTGAAATGCTGAATACAACAGGTGTAGTAGACCTTACAGTGAAATGCTGAATACAACAGGTGTAGTAGACCTTACAGTGAAATGCTGAATACAACAGGTGTAGACCTTACAGTGAAATGCTGAATACAACAGGTGTAGACCTTACAGTGAAATGCTGAATACAACAGGTGTAGACCTTACAGTGAAATGCTGAATACAACAGGTGTAGACCTTACAGTGAAATGCTGAATACAACAGGTGTAGACCTTACAGTGAAATGCTGAATACAACAGGTGTAGACCTTACAGTGAAATGCCTACAAGCCCTTAACCAACAATGCAGTTTTACGAGAAATAAGTGTTAAGAAAGTATTTACTATTTTTTTTTTATTAAACAATAAATAAATAAGAAAATAGAAAAACAACAAATCATTAAATAGCAACAATTAAATAATAGTAACGAGCCTATAAACAGGGTTGGCACAAAGTCAATGTGCGGAGACACAGGTTAGTCGAGGTAATTGAGGTAATATGTACATGTAGGACGGAGGGCAATGCAAATAGTCCGGGTAGCCATTTGTTTAGCTGTTCAGGAGTCTTATGGCTTGGGGGTAGAAGCTGTTAAGAAACCTTTTGGACCTAGACTTGGCGCTCTGGTACCACATGCCGTGCAGTAGCAGAGAGAACAGTCTATAACTTGGGTGTCTGGAGTCTTTGACAATTTTTTGGGCCTTCCTCTGACACCACCTGGTATTGAGGTCCTGGATAGCAGGGAGCTCGGTCACAGTAACGTACTGGGCAGTACGCACTACCCTCTGTAGCGCCTTGTGGTCGGAGGCCAAACAGTTACCATACCAGACGGTGACGCAACCAGTCAGGATTCTCTCGATGCCATTGGAAGAATCCCGGAACATATTCCAGTCTGTGCTAGCAAAACAGTCCTGTAACTTAGCATCTGCGTCATCTGACCACTTCCGTATTGAGCGAGTCACTGGTATGGTGAAACATAAGATTTTACAGTTTTTAATGTCCAGTTGGTAGAATAGTCTTGATCGGAGCTCATCCAGTTTATTATCCAATGGTTGCACGTTGACTAATAGGATGGATGGTAGAGGCAGGTTACCCACTCGCCGTCGGATTCTTACAAGGCAACCCGACCTATGACCCCTATATCTCGGTCTCATCCTCATGTGAATGACACGATTTGGGCCTTGTCCGGTGTCTGAAATAAAGGTGAGTAATCGCTGTTCTGATGTCCAGAAGATCTTTTCGGTCATAAGAGACGGTGGCAGAAACATTATGTACAAAATACAAATAATGCGGGAAAAAACCACACACAATAGCACAATTGGTTATGAGCCCGTAAAACGGCAGCCATCTCGTCAGGTGCCATTATAATGTATAATGTGGATGCTACCATGATTACGGATAATCCGGAATGAATCGTGAATAATGTTGAGTGAGAAGATCATACCCCCAAGACATGCTAACCTCTCACCATTACAAATAACAGAGGAGGTCAGCATGTCTTGGAGGTATGATAAGAATCTTTAGTAGTGTCAAAAATGTTGACCCCTACCTTTTTGAGAAAAAAAGGTTACTTGTTATTAAACAAAAATATATACAATTTTATTTTATATTATATAAACAATACAAAACATACACATACAAACGACAACATCATACAAACAACATCACACCTGCCCAGACCCACTAGCACACACCCCCATCTCCAGCGCCCGCATCACTTTCTGCCACATGGCAAAACTGCACCATTTCGTTACACTCCAGCGCCCACACACTTCTGCCAACTTTCTACCTCCGCTCAAAACTTTTGGATTTTATAAAAGTCCCAGAAGGCATGGACATGACTCTGCCATTGTGCTGTAGAATTTGTGAATTTTGTCTCTTGTATAATACATTCTAAACATGAATTTATACTGAATTACATTTTACGTTAAATGTAATCTCGTTAGTTATGTTCCAACATTCCCTACATCTTGTGCCAATATCAGTTATTTTTAAGTCTTAGAAAAAATAAAAACTATTGGAACTAAGAGATTGTCAGTTGGACAGGATCTCTGGAAGGTTTTGTATAACTTACCTATCATATGAATACCCTTTTCTGACTCAAATAGGACTCCCTCAAGATTGCGCTGATGTCCAAAAGATTTCAAATCAAAATGTTGTGATATAAAACTATTTGAAATTATCGACATTGGTCAATCCAAAATTGCTTTTTAAAGCTGTCATGAAAATAAATATATTTCCTATTACCAAGTAATGTACGGTTTCTATGCGCAAATTATTGGTGAATTCTGAAAAGCTTTCCTAGGATTGTTCCATAAATTTGTGCTTTTAGGCAGCGATATTGGTTCTTGTAGAATACATTTCATTTTCTTCCATACTGTTATAGTGTTCTTAACTATGAAGTTATGAATGTTCCTAGCTTTATCCTTTGAACATAGACACGTGAAAACATTCTGGGGATGAGCATGCGCAACTTCAATATGTACCCATTGTTCCGATTTAGTGCATTTAACTACATGTCACAAGTAAAAGCCTTGGGTAGCGAGTTGATACATTTCCAAGTCTGGAAGGATAAAACCGCCCTCAGACTGACACGGAACCCAAACCGGCTGCGCGCGTGTGCCATCGTGCATACATTTATTTTGTCCCCCCACATCAAACGCGATGACGACACGCAGGTTAAAATATCAAAACAAACTCTGAACCAATTACATTAATTTGGGGACAGGTCAAAAAGCTTTAAACATGTATGGCAATTTAGCTAGTTAGCTTGCACTTGCTAGCTAATTTGTCCTATTTAGCTAGCTTGCTGTTGCTAGCTAATTTGTCCTGGGATATAAACATTGAGTTGTTATTTTATCTGAAATGCACAAGGTCCTCTACTCCGACAATTAATCCACACATAAAACGGCCAACCTGAATCGTTTCTAGTCATCTCTCCTCCTTCCAGGCTTTTTCATCTGAGGAGATGGCAAGTGGGTACCTGCTTCTATAAACCAACGAGGAGATGGGAGAGGCAGGACTTGCAGCGCGATCTGCATCAGAAATAGAAAGGAATTATATTTTAGCCCTTGGCATCGCAGACACTCGTTGACGCGCGCGAGCAGTGGGTGCAATAATTGAATAACATGGATTTCTAAATTTATTTTTGCGACGCTCACACACGCGACGTGTCCGGTCTGGTCAGCATGTTAGGAAGATTTAAACTTTCCTTTTTATTCTACGAACTTTATTTGCCCAAATAAAGTCTGTTATTTTAACGATTCTCATTGGTGGAAGGAGAAGAGGACCAAAATGCAGTGTGGTTAGTGTTCGTCATATTTAATTAAAACTGAACACTACACAAAACAACAACGAGGAAAAAACGAAAATGAAACAGTTCTGCCAGGTGAACATACACTAAACAGAAAACAACCACCCACAACCAAAATGGGGAAAACAGGCTACCTAAATATGATTCTCAATCAGAGACAACGATCGACAGCTGCCTCTGATTGAGAACCATATCAGTCCAGACATAGAAATACAACAACATAGAAAACAGAACATAGACTACCCACCCCAACTCACGCCCTGACCAACCTAACACAAAGATATAAAAAGAAACTAAGGTCAGAACGTGACAGTTGTGACCGAGTGTACTTAAAAAAAAAAAAAAAGACTTTGGTAGGGTAATTGGTATTACCGAATATAAATATAAACTTTGTGAGCCATGCCATTCTGAAGAGGTTTATTCTGCCTGTAAGGGAAGGTTGTTCCATTTAATTAGATCTGCTTTCATAAAGTTAAGTAATGGAAAAAAGTTATCATTTTGTATTGTTGTTTATTTTCACTTATTAAGCATCCTATGAATTTCATATTTTTTGTGGTCCACTTAAATGATTGCGGTCGTGGATTATTATTTTTCTATTAACTTTTTTACTATTGAGTATTCAGGTTGTTTTTTATTAGCAAAGGGGCATTTTGTTTTCAATATCGGTCAGGTACATCAGGAGATCATCTGCAAATAAATGTAGTTTATATTCAATACTGATAACTGTTACATTTGGTTTCTGTCTAATTCTTTACAAGAGAAAGAAAAAAATAAAATGTCTGACATACAATGAAATCAATGTATATTTTACACCATGTCAGATACAATTCAACATTAGAAAAACGCTTCCTTGGTGCTGGGATAAAAGGGAAATGTGTGTATTCTTATTTATCAGGATGCCTACACCTCTCCTGTTACTACAGTAGGTGACAGCATTGGCCTCTCCAACCCAGCACCGCTTTAAATATTACATTTCTACTTTTTCTTAATCGTGGAGCCCATGCATATTCCATGTGATAAGTTGGATTTTGTTGGTCTTTACTTCTATAGAATCTAAGTTAACCTTATCTCTTCCGTCTATCATCGAAGAACCAAAATACTTTTTTTAACAGACATGATACAGTATAGAGGTCAGTGGGCATTCCATAGAATGGGTGGATCATAGTATAAATACATAGTTATTGTATACATTACATACAGTGGGGAGAAGAAGTATTTGATACACTGCCAATTTTGCAGGTTTTCCTACTTACAAAGCATGTAGAGGTCTGTAATGTTTATCATAGGTACACTTCAACTGTGAGAGACGGAATCTAAAACAAAAATCCAGAAAATCACATTGTATGATTTTTAAGTAATTCATTTGCATTTTATTGCATGACATAAGTATTTGATACATCAGAAAAGCAGAACTTAATATTTGGTACAGAAACCTTTGTTTGCAATTACAGAGATCATACGTTTCCTGAAGTTCTTGACCAGGTTTGCACACACTGCAGCAGGGATTTTGGCCCACTCCTCCATACAGACCTTCTCCAGATCCTTCAGGTTTCGGGGCTGTCGCTGGGCAATATGGACTTTCAGCTCCCTCCAAAGATGTTCAATTGGGTTCACGTCTGGAGACTGGCTAGGCCACTCCAGGACCTTGAGATGCTTCTTACGGAGCCCCTCCTTAGTGTTCTCCCCACTGTATATAGTGTGTGGGCATGTGGACTGAGCAGACATTTAACAAAAAAATACAACAAAAAAACTAAGCAAAGTACTTCTTGGCACTTGAGGGGCGATTCCTTTTTAGGTGTTTTTAAAACTACACTCCTTTCCTAAAGTACCAAAAAAAACTCTGGATGATGTCAATATACAGCACCGGTCGATATTTGACACATATACTGTTTCCAGGGTTTATCTTTATTTTTTACTATTTTTAACATTGTAGAATAATAATGAAGGCATCAAAACTATGAAATAACACACATGTAATCATGTACAGTTGAGGTCGGAAGTTTACATACACCTTAGCCAAATATATTTAAACTCAGTTTTTCACAATTCCTGACATTTAATCCAAGTAAAAATTCCCTGTTTTAGGTCAGTTAAGATCACCACTTTATTTTAAGAATGTGAAATGTCAGATTAATAGTAGAGAGAATCATTTATTTCAGCTTTTATTTCTTTCATCACATTCCCAGTGGGTCAGAAGTTTACATACACTCAATTAGTATTTGGTAGGATTTCCTTTAAATTGTTTAACTTGGGTCAAATGTTTTGGGTAGCCTTCCACAAGCTTCCCACAATAAGTTGGGTGAATTTTGGCCCATTCCTCCTGACAGAACTGAGTCAGGCTTGTAGGCCTCTGTCACGCCCTGACCTTAGAGATCCTTTTTATGTCTCTATTTTGTTTTGGTCAGGGTGTGATTTGGGTGGGCATTCTATGTTCTGTAATTCTATGTTTTGTATTTCTTTGTTTCTGGCCGAGTGTGGTTCCCAATCAGAGGCAGCTGTCTATCGTTGTCTCTGATTGGGGATCATACTTAGGCTGCCCTTTTCCCTCTTTCTGTGTGGGATCTTGTTCTTTGTTTGTGTGCAGGTAGTTTGCACATCGAAGCTGTTCGGTCGTTGTATTCGTTATTGTTTTGTCCTGTTTTAGTTTCACTTTGTGATTAAATTATGAGGAACTCAAAGAACGCTGCGCCTTGGTCTCTTCCTTCCGACGACACCCAGTTCTGCCCACAAATGATCAATAGGATTGCGGTCAGGGCTTTGTGATGGCCACTCCAATACCATGACTTTGTTGTCCTTAAGCCATTTTGACACAACTTTGGAAGTATGCTTGGGGTCATTGTCCATTTGGAAGACCCATTTGCGACCAAGCTTTAACTTTCTGACTGATGTCTTGAGATGTTGTTTCAATATATCCACATAATATTCCATCCCCATGATGCCATCTATTTTGTGAAGTGCACCAGTCCCTCCTGCAGCAAAGCACCCCCACAACATGATGCTGCCACCCCCGTGCTTCATGGTTGGGATGGTGTTCTTTGGCTTGCAAGCTTCCCTGTTTTTCCTCCAAACATAACGACGGTCATTATGGCCAAACAGTTCTATTTTTGTTTCATCAGACCAGAGGAAATTCTCAAAAAAGTACGATCTTTGTCCCCATGTGCAGTTGCAAACCGTAGTCTGGCTGTTTTATGGCGGTTTTGGAGCAGTGGCTTCTTCCTTGCTGAGCGGCCTTTCAGGTTATGTCGATATAGGACTCGTTTTACTGTGGATATAGATACTTTTGTACCCGTTTCCTCCAGCATCTTCACAAGTTCCTTTGCTGTTGTTCTGGGATTGATTTGCACTTTTCGCATCAAAGTACGTTCATCTCTAGGAGACAGAATGCGTCTCCTTCCTGAACGGTATGACGCCTGCGTGGTCCCATGGTGTTTATACTTGCGTACTATTGTTTGTACAGATGAACGTAGTACCTTCAGGCGTTTGGAAATTGCTCCCAAGGATGAACCAGACTTGTGAAGGTCTACAATTTTTTTTCTGAGGTCTTGGCTGATTTCTTTTGATTTTCCCATGATGTCAAGCAAAGAGGCACTGAGTTTGAAGGTAGGCCTTGAAATACATCCACAGGTACACCTCCACTTGACTCAAATGATGTCAACTAGCCTATCAGAAGCTTAATTTTCTGGAATTTTCCAAGCTGTTTAAAAGCACAGTCAAGTATGTAAACTTCTGACCCACTGGAATTGTGGTACAGTGAAATAATCTGTCTGTAAACAATTGTTGGAAAAATTACTTGTGTCATGCACAAAGTAGATGTCCTAACCGACTTGCCTAAACTATAGTTTATTAACAAGAAATTTGTGGAGTGGTTGAAAAACGAGTTTTAATGACTCCAACCTATGTGTATGTAAACTTCCAACTTAAACTGTATGTCAATAATTGTCTATATTTGTTCTATGGACGTGTGAGCGAGAGGGTGTGAGTGGGTGTGTGAGTGTGTATGGGTCTTTGCATATGAATGGGAGTGTGTGTAACGGCTGTCTAATTCCTCCTCCTCGGATGAGGAGAAGGAGTAGGGACCGGACAAAAACGCAGCGGTAGATGAATACATGAATGAATTTATTTAAAGACAAGACGAACACGAAAAACACTTGGAAAATTACAAAACAACAAAACGACGTAGACAGACCTGAACTTGAGAACTTACATAGACACGAAGAACGCACGAACAGGTAAGACTAGCCAAACGAACGAACAAACGAAACAGTCCCGTGTGGTGCAACAGACACAGACACAGGAACAATCACCCACAAACAAACAGTGTGAACAACCTACCTTAATATGGTTCTCAATCAGAGGAAACGTAAAACACCTGTCCCTGATTGAGAACCATATCAGGCCAATAGACAATTAACCTAAACATAGAAACACATAACATAGAATGCCCACCCCAACTTACACCCTGACCAACTAAACACATACAAAAACAAGGAAAACAGGTCAGGAACGTGACAGAACCCCCCCCTCAAGGTGCGAACTCCGGGCGCACCACCTAAAGTCTAGGGGAGGGTCTGGGTGGGCATCTGTCCACGGTGGCGGCTCCGGCTCCGGACGTGGTCCCCACCCCACCATAGTCAAACCCCGCTTCCGTAGCCTCCTCCAAATGGCCACCCTCCAAATTAACCCCACTGGATTTATGGGCAGCACCGGACTAAGGGGCAACACCGGAATGAGGGGCAACTCCGGACTGAGGGGCAGCTCCGGACTGGCTGGCGGATCCTGGCTGGCTGGCTCTGGCGGATCCTGGCTGGCTGGCGGCTCTGGCGGATCCTGGCTGGCTGGCGGCTCTGGCGGATCCTGGCTGGCTGGCGGCTATGGCGGATCCTGGCTGGCTGGCGGCTCTGGCGGATCCTGGCTGGCTGGCGGCTCTGGCGGATCCTGGCTGGCTGGCGGCTATGGCGGATCCTGGCTGGCTGGCGGCTCTGGCGGATCCTGGCTGGCTGGCGGCTCTGGCGGATCCTGGCTGGCTGGCGGCTCTGGCGGATCCTGGCTGGCTGGCGGCTATGGCGGATCCTGGCTGGCGGCTATGGCTGCTCATGGCTGGCTGGCGGCTCTGGCTGCTCATGGCTGGCTGGCGGCTCTGGCTGCTCATGGCTGGCTGGCGGCTCTGGCTGCTCATGGCTGGCTGGCGGCTCTGGCTGCTCATGGCTGGCTGGCGGCTCTGGCTGCTCATGGCTGGCTGGCGGCTCTGGCTGCTCATGGCTGGCTGGCGGCTCTGAAGGCTCAGGACAGAAAGGCAGTTCAGGCGGCGCTTGGCAGACGGACAGTTCAGACGGCGTTGGGCAGACGGGCAGTTCAGGCGCCGCTGGGCAGACGGCAGACTCTGGCCGGCTGAGGCGCACTGTAGGCCTGGTGCATGGTGCCGGAACTGGAGGTACCGGGCTAAGGACACGCACCTTCAGGCTAGTGCGGGGAGCAGCAACAGGACGCACAGGACTCTGGAGGCGCACAGGAGGCTTGGTGCGTGGTACCGGAACTGGAGGTACTGGGCTGAAGACACGCACCACAGGGCTAGTACGTGGAGGAGGAACAGGGCTCTGGAGACGCACAGGAGGCTTGGTGCGTGGTGCCGGAACTGGTGGTACCGGGCTGAAGACACGCACCATAGGGCTAGTGCGTGGAGGAGGAACAGGGCTCTGGAGACGCACAGGAAGCCTGGTGCGTGGTGTAAGCACTGGTGGTACTGGGCTGGGGCGGGGAGGTGGCGCCGGATATACCGGACCATGCAGGCGTACTGGCTCCCTTGAGCACTGAGCCTGCCCAACCTTACCTGGTTGTATGCTCCCCGTAGCCCGACCAGTGCGGGGAGGTGGAATAACCCGCACTGGGCTATGTAGGCGAACCGGGGACACCATGCGTAAGGCTGGTGCCATGTATGCCGGCCCGAGGAGACGCACTGGAGGCCAAATGCGTTGAGCCGGCTTCATGACATCCGGCTCAATACTCAATCTAGCCCTGCCAGTGCGGGGAGGTGGAATAACCCGCACCGGGTTATGCACACGTACAGGAGACACCGTGCGCTCTACCGCATAACACGGTGTCTGCCCGTACTCTCGCTCTCCACGGTAAGATCGGGAAGTTGGCGCAGGTCTCCTACCTGACTTCGCCACACTACCCTTTAGCCCCCCCCCCCCCCAAGAAATTTTTGGGCTTGACTAACAGGTTTCCTACCGCGTCGTCGTGCTGCCTCCATTCGCCGGTATCCCTCCTCACACTGCGCCAGAGAATCCCAGGCGGGCTCCGGCACTCTCCTTGGGTCGATCGCCCACCTGTCGATCTCCTCCCACGTAGTGTAGCCCAGATCCTTCTCCTGCTTCCGGGCTAGCTCCTCAAAACGCCGCCTCTCTGCTTTCGCTGCCTCCAGCTCAGCTTTGGGGCGGCGATATTCTCCTGGCTGTGCCCATGGACCTTTACCGTCCAATATCTCCTCCCATGTCCAGAAATCCTGCGATCGCTGTTGCTTTCTCCCACGCCGCTTGGTCCTTGGTTGGTGGGTGATTCTGTAACGGCTGTCTAATTCCTCCTCCTCGGATGAGGAGAAGGAGTAGGGATCGGACCAAAACACAGCGGTAGATGAATACATTAATGAATTTATTTAAAGACAAGACGAACACGAAAAACACTTGGAAAATTACAAAACAACAAAACGACGTAGACAGACCTGAACTTGAGAACTTACATAGACACGAAGAACGCACGAACAGGTAAGACTAGCCAAACGAACGAACAAACGAAACAGTCCCGTGTGGTGCAACAGACACAGGAACAATCACCCACAAACAAACAGTGTGAACAACCTACCTTAATATGGTTCTCAATCAGAGGAAACGTAAAACACCTGTCCCTGATTGAGAACCATATCAGGCCAATAGACAATTAACCTAAACATAGAAACACATAACATAGAATGCCCACCCCAACTCACGCCCTGACCAACTAAACACATACAAAAACAAGGAAAACAGGTCAGGAACGTGACAGTGTGAAGGAGGGTGAATTTGAATGTGTAGGAGAGAGGGAGAGAATGGGTATGCAAAGGCATAGGGTATATGTTGTATCAAAATGGATGAGAAAGTAGATGTATAGAGGGGTGTAAATGTGTCTGAGAAGAAGAGAGGGGGGAAAGATGGGAGCTTGCCCTGGGTGGGTAAGGATGAGAGGGTGGGACAAGCTTGGCTTGGGTGTGCAAGGGTGAGTAAAGCTGGGAGGTTGGGTGGGTTAAAGGGGGGAGAACTGGAAGGGAGTGGTGGAGAATGATGAGTTTGGGAGAGAGAGAAGGAAGGACATAATTATACTACAATGTAATGTCATTTTATGTTTTTGTGACTTGCAAACCTGTTGTAAAATTAATAAGAGGACTGGATTAGGACATTTGAATCATTATTATTCCTTGTTTATCATAATATTTAAGATTCAAAGGGTGGTTATTAGTGAGAATGGAGAGGGGCTTTAGTTGGGGGATTGGGATGGGGTGACTGAGAGGGCATCAGACACTTCTTTTAGGTGTGTGTTAGGTGGCCTCCACTCATATTATTTCAGTCTTTCTGTGGACCTACTTTACCCAAGTAGACCCCAGTCACTATACTTTAATTTAATTGATATGGTAATACAAACCGACCACAGTACTTAAGTGGCAGTCTTTTTCCAATGTATATATAGTACCAGTCAAAGGTTTGGACACACCTACTCATTCCAGGGTTTTTGTTTGTTTACTATTTTCTACATTGTAGAATGATAGTGAAGACATCAACACTATGAAATAATACATATGGAATCATGTCATAACCAAAAAAGTGTGAAACAAATCAAAATATATTTTATATTTGAGATTCTTCAAAGTAGCCACCCTTTGCCTTGATGACAGCTTTGCACACTTTTGGCATTCTCTCAACCAGCTTCATGAGGTAGTCACCTGGAATGCATTTCAATTAACATGTGTGCCTTGTTAAAAGTTAATTTGTGGAATTTCTTTCCTTCTTAATGCGTTTGAGCCAATCAGTTGTGTTGTGACAAGGTAGGGGTGGTATACAGAAGATAGCCCTATTTGGTAAAAGACAAAGTCCATATTATGGCAAATAAGCAAAGAGAAATGACAGTCCATCATTACTTTAAGACATGAAGGTCAGTCAATTCAGATAATTTCAAGAGCTTTGAAAGTTTCTTCAAGTGCAGTCGCAAAAACCATCAAGCACAATGATGAAACTGGCTCTCATGAGGGCCGCCACATGAAAGGAAGACCCAGAGTTACCTCTGCTGCAGTGGATAAGTTCATTGGTTAAATTCATTAGAGTTACCAGCCTCAGAAATTGCAGCCCAAATAAGTAACAGACACATCTCAACATGGACTGTTCAGAGGAGCATGGATCATTGTAACAGTTTGTTTGCATTGAGAGCATGTTAGCTATGTTTTCTGGATATCCTTTAGCTGTTCGTTGCTCTCATTTGCATCTCCAAGTTGTTCTTTGTCTTTTCCTCTAAGGGAAGCCATGGCTTGCTGGGTTTGAGTTGCAGCATTGCTTAACCCACAGATTGGTTCGCTGGTGTATATAACTGACCGCTCACTCTCTCCCGGTTGCTTGGGGATATATTGATCTTTCGATGTTAAACTATGATGTCTGGTTTCTACACAAACATAGTTTTGACGTTACAAAACGGAGCTATTCACACCCCAATGCATCCTATGTACAACCCTTCTCTGAGCAATTGTATTAGTAATAAAATAATATAATTTCAAAAAATATCTTAGCATACAATATAGCTCAGTATTATAATGATTTATTTTATACAGTCATTGTTACTCATCTTTATCAAGTGTGTCAATCAATTCAGACCCAAATATTTAATGATGAATATATGCTATTTAAAAGACACTTTAATCCAAAGCAGTCATGTGTGTCTACATTTTACATATGGGTGGTCCCGGGAATCTAACCCACTATCCTGGCCTTGCAAGTCTTCTCCAAAGCCCCTTACATAGGCCCAGCCACCAACACTCTGCTCACTGCTCCAGAGGGGTGAAGTATTGAAGACGAGGGGTGAAATATTGGGGGCAAGGGGTGATGTATTGGGGAGGAGGGGTGAGGTATTGGGGACAAGGGGTTAATACAACAGTGGAATACAATAAGACAGTTGGCAGCCTATTGTGTGTCACACCCTCAATCCCCCTGAGAGGACACACACAGCCCTTTGGGAGAGAAGGACAGAGGTTGATCAGTATACAGCCCTGACA
Organism: Salvelinus namaycush; assembly: GCF_016432855.1. Taxonomy (NCBI): domain Eukaryota; kingdom Metazoa; phylum Chordata; class Actinopteri; order Salmoniformes; family Salmonidae; genus Salvelinus; species Salvelinus namaycush. The sequence goes on from NC_052315.1 coordinate 34,959,060, forward strand.
TTGTCCACATCTGATACGGGACATTAACCTCGAACTCCTCTAACTCCCTCCACACACGGCTGCCCTTCACTTTGTATTACTTTATGTTAATAGAGAAATATTACATACAACATCATTTGTCTTTGTTACCACGCCACCCAGGACCTCATTTAAATGCATGTGTTTACCTCGGCAGACAGGTGAAGACAGGGGGAAGGGAGAGTGTGTGTATGTGTGTGTATCTGCCAGATTTATTGATCTTAACCAGCCATCCTCCCAATACTCACCCTTGTCCGTGAGAGTTGTTGTGTGTATATGTCATATGAGCTTTGTCCAGGGTAGGGCAGGGCAGGGTAGGGTCAGAATAACAGAGGATCAGCCATAACTGACCCCCATTTGGAAAAGGTCACACAGCACAGGTTTTAGAGGTACAGTGTAGAGTGGTAGAGGAATTTCTGTAAGTCTGAGGTCTGGTTCCCTCTCAGCCCTGACAAAGACAGCGCCCTGAAGTCTCCATCGTCAGAGACGAGTCTGAGACAGACACACCGTCCATCCCTCCTCTGTCATCGCTCTGAGACGAGACTCACACACAACCTTTGACCTTGAGTTCCTCCAGATACTCGCTCCCACACACACAGTCTCAGCCAGGTCACCTCAAGTTTAGGGGTCACGGCGTTGAGACTCGGCGTGTCGTCTGTCTAGGACTGAGGATGTCTGTCATTACTATTCAAGGAAATCAATAGCTTGATCAATCTATCAATGGCCCTGAGCAAGAGGGTCTCTCTCTCTCTCTCTCTCTCTCTCTCTCTCTCTCTCTCTCTCTCTCTCTCATATTGTCACAGAAAACCCCAATGACTGCAGGATTTAACATATAAATGACCTCTCAGAATTATACAGTCACAGAGTCAAGGTGAAATTCTAAGTTGAACTTCTTAAAAGTAAAGAGCAGCCCTAAAATGTTTTGACCTAACACACACACAAAGCCACACACCAATTGATCGTACCATTGATTAGGAGTGACTACATGGTCATGCGTGTATACTGCATTACACCGACAGACTGGACGGTGTCATACCTCACAGTTTACACTGTTAAAACACATGTCTACTACCGCTGAATACTAATGCTACTGCAGGGTGTGTGTGTGTGTGTGTGTGTGTGTGTGTGTGTGTGTGTGTGTGTGTGGTGCAGCTCTTATATTGACCAATCCTCTTAGTGGTGGTTACAAAGGCACGGATTGATACTTGGTCCTGACACACTACTTAATCACTGGGATATTTTAACACATGGAGAAAAATGACACAGTATGAGTAAGTAAGGTGACATCATGATCCTTTCATCACCGTGAAGCAGTGTGTGTGTGAGAAAGGTAGTCTGGAAGGAGAGGGATAGAGAGGGTGTGAGGGGCAGAGTGAGGGAGGGGAGGAAGAGTGGGGTAGGAGAGAGAAAGAGAGAGGTTGTGAAGGGCAGGGTGAGGGAGGGGAGGAAGAGTGGGGAAGGAGAGAAAGAGAGGGATAGAGAGAGGGTGTGAGGGGCAGGGTGAGGGAAGGGGGGAAGAGTGGGGAAGGAGAGAGAAAGAGAAGGATAGAGAGAGGGTGTGGGGGGCAGGGTGAGGGAGGGGAGGAAGAGTGGGGAAGGAGAGAGAAAGAGAGGGATAGAGAGAGAGAGTGAGTGAGGGGCAGGGTGAGGGAGGGGAGGAAGATGGGGAAGGAGAGAGAAAGAGAGGGATAGAGAGAGGGTGTGAGGGGCAGGGTGAGGGAGGGGAGGAAGAGTGGGGAAGGAGAGAGAAAGAGAGGGATAGAGAGAGGGTGTGAGGGGCAGGGTGAGGGAGGGGAGGAAGAGTGGGGAAGGAGAGAGAAAGAGAGGGATAGAGAGAGGGTGTGAGGGGCAGGGTGAGGGAGGGGAGGAAGAGTGGGGAAGGAGAGAGAAAGAGAGGGATAGAGAGAGGGTGTGAGGGGCAGGGTGAGGGAGGGGAGGAAGAGTGGGGAAGGAGAGAGAAAGAGAGGGATAGAGAGAGGGGGTGAGATGAGCTTGTCAGTGTCAGTCAGTGGGCAACTTCTGAGAAGAGAGTGAGTGAAAGAGGCTGCCTTTGAGGTCATATCTGTTTGTCTGACTCCACTCCAGCCCAACTCCCCCCACCCACCCACACACACACTGCTCCGCTGTACAGGTGTAAACTCTCACCTGCACACATCACTTCCTCTGACAGGTACACACATCTGACCATCCTCTCTAAGAGACCAGTGTCAGACAGGGAGGAGACGTCTATATTCTCACATGCACGCACACACATGCACGATAGTTGCTGTTCGTAGGTTAATCAACATTTACCACCACACAGACACACTTCTACACACAGCTCATATCAGTACTGACATTGGGACAGTCCATGTGCCCAACACTACTGCAGAGATGGAGGGAGGGAGGAGAGCAATATAGCTTGTACTCATTATCCTCAATTAGGGTCAAGTTGAGAGGCGGGAGAGGGAGGGAGAGGGAGGTAGGGAGTAAGGAGGGGGAGGGAGGCCCTACAAATATGGAAACATGCCCAATTAAACCAAAAGCAAAGGGAAATATGAATGATTTAGTGTTTAAACACACACATTCACTCCTAAGAGAGTTGTAGTGTGTTTTTAGTATGCACATGATCCTCAATATGTGTATGCTGAGCCAAAATGAAGAGAGACAGTCACCTCCCCTCATGTCCTCCCTAACCATGTACCCAAGCCACTCTTTCTTCCAGCAGCACCAATGAGCACCTATAAGGCAGACATTAAACATCATTCACATTTATTCATAATTCACATCTTAATATGACCCAGTGAAATAATAATTTGCACCTTGTACACTCCTTAACGGTGGTTCTGACATAGATGGAATATGGGTAGAACAAGGGCACTCTGCTGAAGGATATGGTAGTAGGACAGGGAGAGGTTAATGACCTGGAGGGGGCAGGGGGGTTATAAAGTCTACAGGAACCATAAACCTGGAACCAACCCATAACAATACCATTATGTGGGTTATGAGTGTGTGTGTGTTTGTGACCCATCTAAGTGAGATAATCCAGTTTTCTGGATGAACTAGCCTTTGTATCCTGAGGGCAGAGATTAAGAATGAAGATATTATACAAACAAGGACTCCCACATCGCCGCTCCTCACCCATCAAATCAAAGTTTATTTGTCACGTGCGCCGAATACAACAACACCTTACAGTGTAATTCTTACTAACCAATAGTGCAAAAAAGGTATTAGGTGAACAATAGTTAGGTAAAGAAATAAAACAACAGTAAAAAGACAGGCTATATACAGTAGCGAGGCTATAAAAGTAGCGAGGCTACCTGACTGGTTAGTCAGGCTGATTGAGGTAGTATGTACATGTAGATATGGTTAAAGTGACTATGCATATATGATGAACAGAGAGTAGCAGTAGCGTAAAAGAGGGGTTGGCGGGTGGTAGGTGGCGGGACACAATGCAGATAGCCTGGTTAGCCAATGTGCGGGTGCACTGGTTGGTCGGCCCAATTGAGGTAGTACGCACATGAATGTATAGGTAAAGTGACTATGCATACATGATAAACAGAGAGTAGCAGCAGCGTAAAAATAGGGGTTGGGGGGGTGGGCACACAATGCAAATAGTCCGGGTAGCCAGCCACCCCCTCCCTCCCTCCATCCATCACAGAGGGTTTCTCCTTCAGCTAGAGGCTGGTACATATCAGGAGACAGCATGATCAGTAGGGACACCAGAGCCTGCTTCAGTCTGGGTGAAGCTGTTTACTGTGAACTGTCCCGAGGTCCGTCTGGCTGAAACTGGTCATGAAAGCCAACTTCCAGCAAATCATATTCTAGAACACAGTCTTGTTGTGTCCTCTGTAGCTTTAGAGTAGAGAGTTAGAGAAGAAGAGAGCTTTACAGCACGATTCTCAACTGGTGGGTTGAGACCGAAATTGGGGTCGCGGGAGTTTTTTTAATGAAAGAATACTCACTTCTAACCTTAAAACAACTAAACCAGTTAGAAAGTAGTAGAAAGGGATTAAATTACGTAATATCTAACCAATTTTCTTCATTCACAGTATTGTCAATAAAGAGCTATTAGCAAAGCTATTTAGTGGATTTGGTTGATTTAGTGGTCTTAAACCAGTGAGCTTTTAACAGTCTTCATCAAGAATATGCGCAAAGTGGTATTATTGACAAAGAAACATTTGGCATTTTTTCCCCCTTTGTTTTTCGCAATGCGAATATATTGGGTCGCAACTGAGAACCTGGTTCAATTTGGGTCCTGAGGCAAAACCAGTTGAGAACCGCTACCCATGCAGCCTTCGTCACGTAGTAAGATATGAATGGGAGCAGAGTAAACAGAGGGAGTTAAGTTAAAACAGACTCCGAGATCAGTTCTGAATATTATTCATGTTATTAATGTGAGAAGAGGAGAGGCTGGAGTCATGTCTGATGAGGCCTTCTCTGGGGAACAAAGAGACGGGGGAAGGTGGAGGATTCTCTCTTCCCCTGTCCTAAACGCTTGTTCCAATGACAGGCCATGTGGAAAGGTGTGTGTAGGAAGGATGTAAAACGCTTGCTCCAATAAAACTGAGATTAAAGGTATATAGATGGATGATGTAAATGCCTGTTCCAATAAAGGCCGAGGTTTTAGGTGTCTGTACCACCCCTGTCCTAAATGCTTGTTCTAATAAGCAGGAGTGTGTAGTGCATTATGTAAATGCTTGTTCTAATAAAGAGGAGATTAAAGGTGTGTGTAGAGAATGGTGCTTAGCAACGCTTGTTCTCATGACAGCTGAGGTTGAAGGTGTGTAGATGATATACAAGCTTATTCTAATATTTCTCAGAACGGGCCATGTGTGGTTTTGTGTTAGAGTCCAGTCTCAGGTTAAGGGAGGGTGACAGAGCGTAGGTCACTTCTACAGGCGGATACTTCCTCACAAAGCATACACACACAGCATATTTCACACATTCCATACAGTATATGTTTTGACAAAGGCAGCGTTTGTGTAACCCACGTTGTTGCTCCATCATACCAGCCCATCAACGCAGGAACTGAACATCTCCCCAATGATGTTTGACAAGGACAAATAAAGAGACGGTCATTATCCAGATCAAACACTATCTACAGTCAAACCCTGTTTACTGCACGCATGGCCTCGCACATGACACGACAACATTAAACGTGTTTACTCTAGGGCTGTCACACACACACACACACACACACACACACACACACACACACACACACACACACACACACACACACACACACACACACACACACACACACACACACACACACACACACACACACACACACACACACACACACACACACACACACACAGTCCTTTAATAATTCAATACAGAGAGCTTCAGCTTAATGTCAACTTAAAGTGTCTCTCCATTTTTTGTAGGCTGGATTGTGTTTTCTACACAGGATCATACATACAGGCTGTATGCAACTTGCCACTTGGATAGATGTTACCACTCATGCATGTGTGCACACTGCCTGGCAGTGCCAAAGAGGCACAAAGTAGTGGATATCTCCTCTATGTAAATCCAGCATTGCCACATCAAAGCAGCTCACTGTGGAACAACTCTCATAATTAGACTGAAACAACTCATCTACATAAACATGTTAATTCATCTATTGCTTAGCCGGGTCTTGATGAGATACAGGCTGTGTGTGTGTGTGTGTGTGTGTGTGTGTGTGTGTGTGTGTGTGTGTGTGTGTGTGTGTGTGTGTGTGTGTGTGTGTGTGTGTGTGTGTGTGTGTGTGTGTGTGTGTGTGTGTGTGTGTGTGTGTGTGTGTGTGTGTTTGGCTTGTGTCTAGTCTGCTGTATCAAACCCACACTCTGGGACACTCTTAATTCAGACATTGTTTGAGTGTGACTGTGTTAATTGGCAGTGTGTTAGTACACTATGGTCTGTTTCATAGGGGTTTACGAGATCAAGTTAAACAGCAGAAAGGAATACTTTTTTAGCCAGTTAGAACAGAGACCATAGAGACAGAGACAAAGCCACAGAGGGCAATAACTCTGTCTGATCAGAACGGCACAACCCGGATCAACAAAATGTTATACATGTTTATATTAATGCAGTATCTGCTGCAATTCATCACAAATCAGCACCATGGACAGCTACTAACCTAAACTCCTATCCATCACTTTTCCCCACTCACTTTAAACACATTATTTCCAAGCTTCAATCTGGCTAGGGTTGCCATCAATATGATTAGGGTTGTACAGATGGGGCGGGGATGGTGGGAGCGAGAGTGGGGGGGTGTGCAGGGTAGCTTGACCGGTGAGTATCTTGGGATTCACTCTTGAAGGAACGAAGGGGAACCTGAAGGTCAAGAACCAGCCACCTCCTTGAGTCAATTATGTCTGCTCAGACAACCACCACACACACAAGCAGGCCCAAGACAGAGAAGAGGAGGACTTGTTCCCTACTGTGTACTCTCTAGAAAGTCAGATAGTCAGATATGGATCAGTGTGTCTACTGTACTGTATTATCAGTGTGTGCTGAGCTCTAGTGTCATACATTATTGTCTCCCTGCCTCTGGATAGGCCTTATTTCCATCCTCCAACTGTAGAGCGTTACAGGTGTGTATTACAGGTTAATAGATGGGTTGGGCTACTCTCTCACGCAGACAGACAGACTGGACAGACTGGACAGACTGGACAGACTGGACAGACTAGACAGACAGACTAGACAGACAGACAGACAGACAGACAGACAGACAGACAGACAGACAGACAGACAGACAGACAGACAGACAGACAGACAGACAGACAGACAGACAGACAGACAGACAGACAGACAGACAGACAGACAGACAGACAGACAGGCTTTATGATGCAGAGTGAACATCATGGATTACAGTCTAGCAGAGAGAACCCAGACCCCTAACCCTCACTGCTGCTGCTACAAACCTTCTCTAACCAGTCACCTAACCAGTCACCTAGACAGTCACCTAATCAGTCACCTACCCAGTCACCTAACCAGTCACCTAACCAGTCACCTAGCCAGTCACCTAACCAGTCACCTAACCAGTCACCTAACCAGTCACCTAGCCAGTCACCTAACCAGTCACCTAACCAGTCACCTAGGCCATTTGCCTGTAGTTGCCTCGGTCCCTGTGTCTCTCTGTATAGTATCTAACCCAGGCTACTGACTGTTAAGTTGATGGTTGGTGTGTTTAAATGAGTGAATAGTCATTAGGTCCATGCCCATTGAGGAAAGGACCAAAAGCAGATCGTTTTACACCATTCAGCTTATACACTATCATGAGCTGAAACAAAAGATCCCAGAAATGTTCCATAAGCACAAAAAGCTGATTTCTTTCAAATTGTGCACAAATTCGTTTTCATCCCTGTTAGTGAGCATTTCTCCTTTGCCAAGATAATCCATCCACCTGACAGGTGTGGCAGATCAAGAAGCTGATTGAACAGCATGATCATTACACAGGTGCACCTTTACAAAGGCCACTCTAAAATGTGTCAGTTTTGTCACAACAGACTGCCACAGATGTCTCATGTTGAGGGAGCGTTCAATTGGGATGCTGATTGCAGGAATGTCCACCAGAGCTGTTGCCAGAAAATGTCATGTTCATTTCTCTAACATAAGCCGCCTCCAACGTCGTTTTAGAGAATTTGGCAGTACGTCCAACCAGCCTCACAACCACAGACCACGTGTATGGCATCATGTGGGCGAGCGGTTTGCTGATGTCAAGATTAGGAACAGAGTGCCCCGTGGTGGCTGTGTGGTTATGGTATGAGCAGGCATAAGCTACAGACAACGAACACAAATGCATTTTACGATGGCAATTTGAATGCACAAACACACCGTGATGAGATCATGAGGCCCATTGTGAAGCCTATTTCTTTGAAGGTATCTGTGACCAACATGTCTGTATTCCCATTCATGTGAAATCCATAGGTAAGGGCCTAATGAATTTATTTCAATTGACTGATTTGCTCATATGAACTGTAACTCAGAAAAATAAAGAAAGTGTTGCATGTTGCATTTATATTTTTGTTTAGTATAGATACTTTTCAGTTGTAGACAGACTACTTTGACTGATTGCTGGAAACAATGGCATTGTGGACATTTAACAGAGGTGTGTGTGTGTTTGTGTGTGTGTGTGTGTGTGTGTGTGTTTGTGTGTGTGCGTGTTTCGTGATGTGCATACAAGCTGGGGCTGAGCAAGTATTAGTCTGATGAAGTCATACAGGAAATCGATACAGTATTGAGAGAAGAAAAATTCCATGCCAAGGGGTGTACACACACACACACACTCACACACACGTTTGCCCTATATTCATTTAGCAGCAGCGGGCCACCGCTGCTAAATCGCTGCCACCACTATCAAAAATATGATTATGAATTTTTGATTTTTCGATATACATTTCTGCCGAGGCACGCTTTTAAAGGGATAGCATGAGATTTTGGCAATTAAGCCTTTTTTCTACTTACCCAGAGTCAGGCGAACCCATTGATACAGTGTGTACTGTATGTCTCTGAACGCAGTTTGAAGAAAGTTACTAACTAGCATTAGCAGCAATGACTGGATGTCTTTCGGGAACAGCTAGTCATTGCGGCTCATGAAACTACCTTCAAACTGCACACAGAGACATAAAAATGGTAACCACGAGGTCATCTGACTCTGGGGAAGTAGAGAAAGTTATTATTTGCCAAAATTTTGCAAAATCCCTTTAAGATCAAAGTGACAAGTTACAACGTACAGTATATTTGTAGCAAACAGAGTGAACAGTGTTGCGAATGAGAGCCACGAGCACAGTCACTGCTTGCTCCTCATCATCTCCCTACAGTGCAGTGGTGCGTATCACATATATTTCAGATGGTGTCAACATAATAAAATGTTCAGGCACTTTGGAGTAGAACAGAGCAGGCAACTAGATTCAGCTGGAGTGGATAGTCGGGGTTGGAACATAATTATAATCATTTGTACACTGCAAATTGATCAAAAAGAGATTGTATTTACAAATAACTCATTTTATACCTTGATTACATTGAGACACGATCACATATCTTTTTTTATTCGTGGGAGTACTTATTTTAAGCCGAATTCCTGGTGATTTTACAGTCTTTTTTCACCAAAAGTGACCTTCTCACAGTCTAAAAAAAATCTCCTGGGGGCATGCCGCCGGACGCCCGCAGCAAAGAGAAATGTTTCATAATGTATGTGGTCCCTGAGACAGGGTCGTATTGAGAGAGATGGACTGGACTACTGGGACACACACAACAAACACACACAACAAAACACACACACAGTCCCAGCTGTGCCTCTGTTGATCTCCACTCTGGCCACATCAACCAGTCTGATTAGTAAAGCTGATTCTACTGTTCAGTCAGATAGAGCATTACTGCCCTTCCAGGACCATATAGAGATGTGTGTGTGTGTGTGTGTGTGTGTGTGTGTGTGTGTGTGTGTGTGTGTGTGTGTGTGTGTGTGTGTGTGTGTGTGTGTGTGTGTGTGTGTGTGTGTGTGTGTGTGTGTGTGTGTGTGTTTCACTGGTATGTCAGTAGCGTAAAGTGTATGGATGGGTACAGAGGAAGTAGCCTGCACGCCAATCTGTTTCTGCTCTCTTGCCAACTCCTTATGGAATTGGCTTGACAATGAAGCAACAGATGTGGGATCAGGCTACAGAGGAAGTATTGTAAGGCAGGACATACAATAGACTGAAGTGAAGCTGAATGTGTATACATGGTGCAGGAGAGACTACTGTTAAGCGGCTGGAAAGGAGCTGGATGTATTCAATGAGAAAAATCACAAAAAACACCTGTACACACACATGCACGCACACTAAAACAGATACACAATTACACACAATAACAATTATGTTTGTGTTCACTCTGCATATGATGTTCACAGAGTAATTAATCAAAAGGAGGGAGGGATGATAGAGGGTGGGAGAGGGGAAGGGAAAAACAACATTTATGAGTGGGTAATTATTTTAATTTCCCTTCTGAGGACACACACACACACACACAAACAATCAGTTAAGAGACGCGAAGTACCACTAACATGTTCCTTCAGAGTAAGAGACGTATCCTTCAGTCACCTACACACACTTCTGCCAACGGTAGCACTTTACTTCAGAGCTCTTCCCTCTCCGTCTGGTGAAATAACAAGGTAATAACAGGTTGACCTCCCCTCCACTTAGAAAAGGCCCTTTTCCAGCCCAAATTATTAGCTTCTTATTGGCTACACTAACAGTGTATGACAGGGAAAGTCAAATAGGTAGGAGAAAATGGCGCTGGCCCTCCTTTGTTCAGTAAATGACTAAATATTTCATGTTCTGGGGTCTCAGATTAAAGTAACATGTTGTCAGTAATAGTGGACTTCAAAGGAGGTACATTATGCATTTCCTCCTTTAGCAGGGAAATCAAAGCAGGTAATGAAGATGAAAGTTATTCAACCTCCTTTCTCACTCCGTCTCTATCTCACTGGCTGGGGAGGGGGAGAAGAGAGGAGGAGAGGAGATAGGAGAGGTGGAAAAAGAGAGAAGGGTCTCTGATAGCACACACACTACATAGATGAACCTTCCTATCTGATTAAAGAGTCATTGGTGTTTTTTTGTTATGCTTTGGGATTTTTTACAAATATACACTCCATGACCTGCTCGTTGAACATCTCATTAAAAATCATGGGCATAAATATGGAGTTGGTCCCCCCTTTGCTGCTATAACAGCCTCTACTCTTCTGGGAAGGCTTTCCACTAGATGTTGGAACATTGCTGTGGGGACTTGCTCCAATTCAACCACAAGAGCATTAGTGAGGTCGGGCACTGATTTTGGGCGATTAGGGTTGGCTCACAGTCGGCATTCCAATTTATCCCAAAGGTGTTTGACGGTGTTGAGGTCAGGGCTCTGTGCAGGCCAGTCAAGTTCTTCCACACCAATTTCGACAAACCCTTTCTGTATGGACCTCGCTTTGTGCACAGGGGCATTGTCATGCTGAAACAGGAAATGGCCTTCCCCAAACTGTTGCAACAAAGTTGGAAGCCCGAACCATGAAAAACAGTCTCAGACCATTATTCCTCCTCCACCAAACTTTACAGTGGGCACTATGCATTGGGGCAGGTAGTGTTCTCCTGGCATCCGGCAATCCTAGATTTGTCTGTCGGACTGCCAGATGGTGAGCATAATTCATCATTCCAGAGAAAGCATTTCCACTGCTCTAGAGTATTATGGCAGCGAGCCTTACACCACTCCAGCTGAAGCTTAGCATTGTGCATGGTGATCTTAGGCTTGTGTGCGGCTGCTCGGCCATGGAAACCAATTTCATGAAGCTCCCGACGAAAAATTATTGTGCTGACGTTGCTTCCAAAGGCAGTTTGGAACTCGGTAGTGAGTGTTGCAACCGAGGACAGCGCTACACACTTCAGCACTCAGCGGTCCCAATCTGTGAGTTTGTGTGGCCTACCACTTCGCGGCTGAGACATTGTTGCTCCTACACGTTTCCACTTCACAATAACAGCACTTACAGTTGACCGGGGCAACTCTAGCAGGGCAGAAATTTGACTGACTTGTTGGAAAGGTGGAATCCTATGACGGTGGTATGTTGAAAGTCACTGAGCTCTTCAGTAAGGCCATTCTACTGCCAATGTTTATCTATGGAGATTGCATGGTTGTGTGCTCGATTTCATACACCTGTCAGCAACGGTTGTGGCTGAAATAGCCAAATCCATTCATTTGAAGGGGTGTCCACATACTTTTGTATATATAGTGTATATCTTTAAACCAAATTTGGCCAGTGCAAAGGGGGCTGGATACAGTCTCTCTCTCGCTCTCTCTTGGCGTTGACATTTAGAAAGAGATATTTGGCGTTCCCATAAGTGTCCCTCTAACTGCCTGTCTTCATCCTGAGAGAGGAGGAGAGGAACACTTTACCCCCCTTCACACACCCCCCGCCCCCCTCTGTCACACGCCACCCTCATTTAGGCTATCCCACAATGCACTGCTCCTAGGCAGCAACAGAAAGTCAGGCCCATTAGCGTGGCGACGAAGGCGCTAATCGTCACATTCCATTACAGTCAATGGCAGAGCGGTGATTATAACGGGCCATTTGGAAAAGTCACACAGGGGCCGACAACGTCACACAGTGCAGACAGGGGACACAGAAACACAGAGAGGGAGATTGGGGAATTGGGTTTCCTGTTAGCTCTTTGGCTGTGGAGTTCAGAGAACATTAGGAGATGCAGTAAAGCGAAATGCACAAGTCCAGTGTTATTCTATTGGAATCAAATTCCCCATTAAGTGAACAGACTTATTGATCACAACACAACTACACATGAGCCTCCAAATGAGAAATTAGAGCGGTAACTGTGTTCAGACATCCAGTGAATCATCCGTTGTGCATTGGTTCATTTACAACACTGAGCTGTCTACATATTGACAACACTCTCGGTCTGCTGTTCTACTTATTGACC